>NC_041390.1:64797012-64798187 GCF_002162155.2 Triticum dicoccoides | reverse complement strand
ACAGAAAGGGTTTAAAAAGAAATGCCACAGTCGGACGTCGGGGCGACATCACAGAAAGGGCTTTAAAAAGAAATGCCACAGTCGGACGTCGGGGCGACGTCACATAAAGGTCTTTAAAATAAATGCCACAGTCGGACGTCGGGGCGACATCACAGAAAGGGCTTTAAAAGAAATGCCACAGTCGGACGTCGGGGCGACATCACAGAAAGGGCTTTAAAAGAAATGCAACAGTCGGACGTCGGGGCGACATCACAAAAGGGCTTTGATTCACAAGTAAATAATACTCATAATAAACATTTAATTCATGAGAATAAATGGGTTAGTCCATCCACAGGAATATTCATTTAACCGGAATTAGCACTCATGCGAATCACCGGGGTCTCTGTCATCAAAACCGTCATTGTTAGACAAGATAATACGAATCTGGACATGGAATAGATGATTTGGAGGGATATATGACTCTGCAGAGTTTGTACAAAATTATTCCCACAGCCAACGGATTTCCGTAGTCACGAAGGACTAGTTCCGTTTACGGTATTTCGGAAGAAAACACAGCTAACCAGTACACACCCATCCTTACCTCTCGATGCTAGGAATCACCCTAGACATTGTCCAAGAAAAACTTTTGAGACGGGGAGATCACAATCTCGAATAGCATGGGATCAAATTTATATACGCGCGCTCTAAGGGGTGCCCCCCTCTCGGTCCCAACCGGAAACACCCATGCCCCCTGACCGGATGACTGGCTTTAATCCAGGGCCATGGAACCATCATCACGGCCTCTCCTTTTGGTGTGTACCAGAAAAGCGGTTTGCAACTTACTAAACCATATTCCTTGCGGAAAACATGTGGTAGTACAGGGAAGAAAATGAGAGGAACTGGACCGACACGGTTTGACACTAAAGTCACATAGTCCGGCATGAGACTGGCATGCTACAACACTGCCATCTCACCCATTTTCATGCCAACCCATGGCCATTCATACTCACATCCATCCACTTATGGATCATCGAACTCACTTACCTCATTATCGCATAAAATGGCATTCATCGATATGCTTATCAACATGCCATGAAACTAACTAAATGCAAAACATGCCAAGACACTCGTCATATCAAAAGTTCAAACATGCTTGCCTGGTTCAGAGTAGTCGGAGCCTAGCTCGGTGAAGTTCA
>NC_041390.1:64768148-64797002 GCF_002162155.2 Triticum dicoccoides | reverse complement strand
GTGGTAGTCCACCTGAAATCCCGACAGAAATATAAATGGAAACCGATCGGGTGTCTGAAGCGACGCCTCGAAAGGTGAACAAATAAATAAAGGAGAAAATCATGCCACAGTCGGGCGTCTTAGCGACACCACATAAAGGGCTTTAAAAGAAATGCCACAGTCGGACGTCGGGGCGACATCACAGAAAGGGCTTTAAAAGAAATGCCACAGTCGGACGTCGGGGCGACATCACAGAAAGGGCTTTAAAAGAAATGCCACAGTCGGACGTCGGGGCGACATCACAGGAAGGGCTTTAAAAGAAATGCCACAGTCGGACGTCGGGACGACATCACAGAAAGCGCTTTATTCACAAGTAAATAATACTCATAATAAATATTCAATTCATGATAATAAACAGGTTAGTCCACCCACAGGAATAACATTTAACCGGACTTAGCACTCATGGGATTCACCGGAGTCTCTGTCATCAAACTGATACTGTTAGGACAAGATAATGCGAATTTGGACATGGAATAGATGATTCAAGGAATGTATGACTCTGCAGAGTTTGTACAAAAATTTTCCCACAGCCAACGGATTTCCGTAGTCACGAAGGACTAGTTCCGTTTACGGTTTTTCGGAAGAAAACATAGCTATCCAGTACACACCCATCCTACCTCTCGATGCCAGGACTCACCCTAGACATCGTCCAAGAAAAACTTTTGAGATGGGGAGATCACAATCTCGAATAGCATGGGATCAAATTTATATACGCGCACTCTAAGGGGTGCCCCCCTCTCGGTCCCAACCGGAAACACCCATGCCCCCTGACCGGATGACTGGCTTTAATCCAGGGCCATGGAACCATCATCCCGGCCTCTCCTTTTGGTGTGTACCAGGAAAGCGGTTTGCAACTTACTAAACCATATTCCTTGCGGAAAACATGTGGTAGTACAGGGAAGGAAATGAGAGGAACTAGACCGATACAGTTTGACACTGAAGTCATATAGTCTGGCATAAGACTGGCATGCTACGACACTGCCATCTTACCCATCCTCATGCCAACAGATGGCCATTCATACTCACATCCATCCACTTATGGATCATCGAACTCACTTACCTCAACATTGCATAAAATAACGTTCATCGGTATGCTCATCAACATGCCATGAAACTAACTAAATGCAAAACATGCCAAGACACTCATCATATCAAAAGTTCAAACATGCTTGCCTGGTTCAGAGTAGTCGGAGCCTAGCTCGGTGAAGTTCGCGGCTCCGTCACCTCCTTCGGTATCTACGGTATAAAGAAAATATATGCGCTATCGTAAATACCAAGGGGTGCACAAAAAGTATTCCAAATATTTTTCAAATAAATCTGATAAAAAACTAGACAAAATTTTAAAGAGAACAGAAAAAGAATCAATCAAAAATACCTTTCTGTTTAAAAGTTATAAGGGTTTTAATCCAGGGACTCATCTATAATGAAACAGAAAGTTTCCAGGGGCTAGTTTATAAAAACAGAAAACGCTTCGGCAGAAACTACGCCAGCCCAAAGGGAAAGCGCATTTGGCAGAAGGCGTTTTCAGAAAACGCTTCGTTTAGAAAGGACAGAGAGGCTGACAGCGGGTCCCACTTGTCATGTTTAAACTTTCAAATGGGGGGACGAGGCTCGTCGGCGCCCGACGGCTGCGGTGGTCGCCGGCGGCGATCCACGGCGAGGTAAGGGGATCGGAGGTTACCAACGTGCTCACCGTGTCCTTCCGCAACGGTGGGTGGTGGTGTTGGTCGCCGGGGAGCACCACGTCGACGGCGGTCTCAACTCCGGCGGACGGTGGTTCGGGCGTGGATGGAGCTCGTCGGAGAGGACTGCAAAGGCCAAATTGATGAGGGGGTTAGAGTACTGGGTGTGAGAGAGGGCTACGGACGAGGTTTGGGCGCCGAAGATGGCCTCACCGGAGTGAATCAAGCTGGAGGCCGAGGCGGAGCAAGGCGGCCGGAATTGGGGAAGGAGACCTCCTCGAGGTCCTCCTGGTGGCTTGGCAGGGTCCTGGGGAGGTGCAGTGAAGGTGCGTGCTCGAGGGCGAGCTCGGGTTCCTTTTTATAGGCGATTCGAGGCGGTGGCCGAGAACGGGGTTCTCCGGCGAAGCTTACGGCGGCGCAGGGCATTGGTTGGGGAGGATTAGGGGTCGAGCGCCGTCGTGGGGGTTCAAAGGGTCCGTTTAGGTGCTAAACTGGCCGGGGTTTGGGTGTTTGGGTCGAGCTCGACGGAACGGGGGTGGTGCGGCCCGTCGGCGGCAGGGAGCACGTTCCGTGCTTGCCGGGCCACAGGCGTGCGCTGGCATGCATGAGGCCACGCGGAGAGCCAGGCGGCTTTGGGCGGCGCTGAACGGTGTTCTGCCGTGGTGTGCCTTCTGTCGGCCGCCACGGGAGGTCCCGACGCCGCAGAAGACGCCGGCGAGGGCGGGCCAGCGCGCCACCGACGCCAGGAAGGCTCCACGCACGCGTGTGAAACTCCGGACAAGAGGGAGGGGCTGCGAGCATCGAGCCAAGCGCACTGTGAGATTGTGAGTGAACTCTGAAGAAAACGACACTGTAAAACTGAATTTTACTGAACTTTACTGAAAATGCAAAGAACAGTGCAGCTCAGGTGTTCGACAGAATGCTTTTGGCATCTAGGGATTTTTCCTTGAGCTGAAACTTGGTGGAGTGGCTACTCATTGCTTCAGTAGGCTGCATGATTTTTGGTGGAATTTTTGGAGAAGTGTGGATATGAATTTCATCAAATTTGTCAAATCTGGTCCAAACTTGCAATGAGTGAAATTTGAAATATTTGAAAAGAAGAAGAGTGGATCAAGATGGTTCTAGGTTGTGGGTACTAAAGACAATCCAGGGAAGTTGGTTTGGGATAAAAACTCAAAGGCAAAGTGGTACTTGCTTTGAAAATCACTTAGGCTCAAAATAATTGATAGAAATGTTTTGGGAGATAAAATAATTGAAATAAAATCCAAAACTTGTTTGGACATGTTGAGACAGAGGATTTAAATTGCTCAAAGGTGGAGGGAGGGGTTTTGAGAAGATTTACTATAGGAGACATGGTAAAACCATGGGTGGTTTCAAAAAGAAAGAAGTCCCAAAACTCCTAGGGTTTCTTTTTTTTTAAATGAAAATAAATAAGTTTGAGAGGGTAACAACCAGAAGGAAAAGCTTCCAAAAATTCAACACCAAATTTGAAAGGGAAAAGAAAATCCTTGCCAAAGGAAAGGAAGTTTTTAAGAGGAAGGATTTCTGGAAAAGAAATTTTAAATGCCCTCTTTTAAAATCCAACAAAGTTTTTGATCAAAACCAAATTAAAATTTTGGAGTGTCACAACACCTACCCCCTTAGGAAAAATCTCGTCCTCGAGATTTCAGCTGATCCTTAAATAAGTGTGGATGCTCTGTCCGAAGAAAATCCTCTCTTTCCCAAGTTGCTTCACTGTCGGTGTGATTGCTCCACTGGACTTTGAAAAACTTGATGGTCTTCTGTCGGGTCCTCCTTTCAGACTCCTCTAATATTCTTACGGGACGTTCCCGATAAGTGAGGTCTGGCTGCACGTCAATGTTTTCATGGGATACTTGTTTCTCTGGGTTGCTTACGCACTTCCTCAATTGCTAGACATGGAACACGTCGTGGACATCAGATAATTCCTCGGGTAAGTCTAGCTGGTAGGCTACCGTGCCTCTTCGTGCCCTTATACAGAAAGGTCCGATGAATCTTGGTGCTAGCTTCCCTTTAATCTTGAATCGTTGCAATCCTCTCATAGGGGATACTCTCAGGTATACGAACTCACCGGGTTCGAAGCTGACCCTACGATGTTTCTGATCATAATAACTCTTCTGTCGACTTTGAGCGGTCTTAAGTCGGTCTCTGATTAGCTTGACCTTTTCCTCAGCTTCTCTGAGCATGTCTGGTCCGAAGATGCGGCTGTCTCCGGTCTCTGACCAATTTAACGGGGTACGACATCTTCGTCCGTATAAAGCCTCAAATGGTGCCATTTGTAGGCTGGCCTGGTAGCTATTGTTGTACGCGAACTCGGCGTATGGCAGGCTTTCTTCCCAATTGGTTCCATATGTGAGGACACATGCTCTCAGCATGTCTTCTAAAACCTGGTTTACGCGTTTTGTTTGTCCATCAGTCTGTGGGTGGTATGCGGTACTGAAGGCTAGTTGGGTTCCCAGAGCCTATTGTAAATGCTCCCAAAATCTTGAGACGAACTGAGTGCCTCTGTCGGATATTATAGTCTTCGGGACACCGTGCAGACAAACTATGCGGGAAAGATAAATCCTGGCAAGCCTCTGAGTGGTGTGGGTCGTCTTTATTGGAATAAAGTGTGCCACTTTGGTTAACCTGTCAGTGATGACCCATATGGCATCATTCCCGTGTCGTGACCGAGGTAGTCCGACAATGAAATCCATCCCTATTTCATCCCATTTCCACTCAGGTATTTTGTTCGGTTGCAGTAGTCCGGCTGGTCTCTGATGCTCAGCTTTTATGCGTTGACATGAGTCGCAACATGCAATGAAGGTGGCTATGTCCCTCTTCATACCGTGCCACCAAAATCTTTCCTGAATATCTTTATACATTTTGGTTCCTCCAGGGTGGATCGAGTATGGGGCGGTGTGGGCTTCAGCTAAAATTTGCTGTTTAAGGTCTTCTATGTTTGGCACGCAGAGCCTTTCTCCGTACCATAATATTCCTTCATTGTCTATGACGAATTCCGAGGCCTTGCCCATACTCAACTTTCTTTTGATGCCTTCGATGCTGGTGTGACCGGGCTGAGCTCCTTTAATTTTCCCCACAAGGTCGGGTTGTATTTCCAAGTTTGATATGGTGCCTTCTGCTACCATTATCAAGTTGAGCTTGGCAAATTCTTGTTGGAATTCGGGCCTCAAGCTGTGCAGATTGTTTTCATTGGAGCTGGGGTTCCGACTAAGAGCATCAGCCACTACATTTGCTTTTCCTGGATGGTAATGGATACCAACATCATAATCCTTTACCAATTCCAACCAGCGTCGTTGCTGTAAATTTAGTTCTGGCTGCGTGAAAATATATTTGAGACTTTTGTGATCCGTATATATTTCACATCGATTCCCAAGTAAGAAATGCCTCCATTCCTTGAGTGCATGAATAACTGCTGCCATTTCTAAGTCATGAGTGGGATAATTTTCCTCATGCTTGCGAAGTTGCCTTGAAGCGTAGGCGACAACCTTGCCTTCCTGCATCAACACGCATCCGAGACCCTTTCTGGACGCGTCACAATATACTTCAAAATTCTTGTGTATGTCGGGTACAATTAATACCGGTGTTGTCGTTAATTTCCGCTTTAGTTCTTGGAAACTTTTCTCGCAGGCTTCTGTCCATTCAAACTTCTTATCTTTCTTGAGTAACTGCGTCATAGGCTTGGCTATGGTGGAGAATCCTTCAATAAATCTGCGGTAATATCCTGCCATTCCCAAGAAACTCCGTATGTCCGTTACGCTGGCTGGTGACTTCCAGCCAAGTACGGCCTTGACTTTCTCTGGGTCCACTGCGATACCGTCTTGGGTCAGTACGTGGCCTAGAAAGCCTACTTGTCTTAGCCAAAATTCGCACTTGCTGAACTTGGCATACAATTGGTGTTTTCTGAGCTCTCCTAGCAGAATCCTGAGATGTTCTGCATGCTCTTCTGGTGTCTTGGAGTATACCAGAATATCGTCGATGAATACCACGACGAACTTGTCCATAAAGTTCATAAATACTTTGTTCATGAGGTGAACAAAATATGCGGGGGTGTTAGTTAATCCAAATGGCATCACTGTGAACTCGTACAGTCCATATCTGGAGGTGAAGGCTGTTTTGGGGATATCTTCCGTTCGTACCTTCAATTGATGGTATCCTGACCTTAGGTCAATTTTTGAGAATACCTTGGCCTGAGCGAGTTGATCAAACAAATCGTTTATCCTTGGCATCGGGTATTTGTTTTTGACTGTGACCATGTTAAGTGCTCGGTAGTCTATGCACAACCTTAGTGTTCCATCCTTCTTTTTGGCAAATACAATTGGTGATCCCCAAGGTGAGGAGCTGGCTCGAATGTATCCTTTGTCTAGCAATTCCTTTATTTGTTTCTTCAACTCAACTAATTCGGATGGTGCCATTCGGTACGGTTTCTTGTATATGGGGGTGGTTCCTGGTGCGAGCTCAATGCTGAATTCTATCTCTCGGTCTGGTGGCATGCCTGGTAGCTCTTCAGGGAATACATCTGGAAATTCACACACTACTGGAACCATGTTTAGCTCAGAAACGTCCACCTTATTTAATCTCGGTTGCCGGGGTATTTTTCCCTCCTTGGCTGACACTCTTATTGTCTTCCCTTGGTGGTGTGTGAGAATTACGGTCCTGTTGAAACAGTCGATAAAACCCTTGTTGGTGGTTAACCAGTCCATCCCTAGGATGACATCCAGTCCTTTATTTTCCAACACAATAAGATTTTCGTGAAACTCCAATCCTTCGAACTCAATGACCACATTCTGACAGTAATTCTGAGTAACTTGCTGAATCCCAGGGGACTTGATGATCATGGATTTCTCCAAAGGAAGCATTGAAAAATCATTTTGCAAAGCAAAACTTTTCGAAATGAAAGAGTGAGAAGCTCCAGAATCAAACAAAACCATTGCAGGTATTGTGTTGACAGGAAACGTACCGAGTACGATATCCGGAGCATTTTGTGCCTCCTCTTTGGTTACGTGGTTCAGATGACCCTTCCTGTGGTTATTGTTGGGATTGAAATTGTTTCGCTTGGGCGCTGAATTATTCCCGCCGTTGTTCGGCTTTGGGGTTGAGTTCCTAGGCTTGGGACACTGCTTGGCATAGTGTCCTTCCTCTCCACAGGCGTAACAAGTAACGCCGGGGCGATATGTGAACTCCTTGTCCCTTGCATGAAAATTCTTGATTGGGCGTGAGACATTGGATGAGGATTTGTGCGTCCCACCCTTTTGAAAATCTGTCTTGCTTCGATGATTGCGAGCATGGTTAGTCTGGTCCCTTTTTCGCTCGCGGATATCTTCCAGACTGCGTCTCTCATTTTCCAGAGTAATGGCTTTGTCCACCAGTGTTTTAAAATCAGGAAAAGTGTGCACGACCAGTTGGCATTTAAGCGCGGGCGCCAGACCGTCAAGGAATTTCTCCATCTTCTTGATTTCAGTCATACGCTCTTCATTGGCGTAGCGGGACAATAGAGTAAATTGACTGTTGTAATCTGACACTATCATGTTCCTTTGTTTGAGGTCATCGAACTCTCTCTTCTTGATTTTCATAATACTCTTAGGAATGTGTGCACCACGGAAACCTTCCTTGAAATCATCCCAGGTTATGTCATTTTCGTTGGGATGCATGTGCAGAAAATTCTCCCACCACGATGCGGCTGCTCCTGTGAGATAGTGCGGAGCATACAATACCTTTTCGGGGTCTGAACATTTTGCAATAATTAATTTCCTCTCCATATCTCGAAGCCAGTCCTCGGCTTCAAGAGGTTTGTCAGTGTGAGAAAATGTTTGGGGACGTGTCTTCTGAAGCTCAGATAACTTGGATTGCTGCTGATATTGTCCATGGTGATTCCCCATGTTGATGACTTGGTTCATCATTTCACGATGTTGTTGCTGACTCTGTTCATAAAGGCGGCACATTTGGGAAAGTGCCGTTTCACTGTTCTGTTGACTCGACTGCCCTTGTGTGAAATTGTTGCCTGGTTGAGTGTCATAATCTTCCTCTGGCGGAGTAGGCATGGAGCGAGTCCAAGGACGAGACATTTTTCACTCTGGGGATATATTTTGTAAAACTCATAAGAAAAGCGAAGATGGTCGCAAAAACAAATCCAGAATTGCACAAGGATGGCAAATAATTTAAATGACCAAGATCACTTAAGAAAACAAATCGAATTGCGCACAGAGAAGGACTGCTCATTACATATCTTACACGCGGGCGATAATTATACAATACATCACTCAGGATATGCGTACATAATCCTGACATGTTATTTAGGCTAGTGCACTTCTCCAGTTCCTACATGATGCGCAAACAGGCTACTCCTCACAACCTATGTACATATCTTACAAAGCGGTACATCGCATGACGGGCAAACGCACTCAGCCGGAAATGTTGATGATCTCCTTGGCTCTGCCAAGGGAGAGGCGTAGTGAGGTTGGGGACTCGACTTCCTCCTCACTAATAGGCTCCAGACGTGAAGAGCTGTGTCGAGTAGATGGAGCGGGTGCCAGGGGCGGAGCAACACGAATAGGAGTAGGCACAACGGGTGGTGCAGTGCGCGCTGGAGTGGGCGCAATGGCCTGATTGAACTCTTCGGTGGTAGGCAGGCGACGAGTAGGTGCATAAGATGCTGATGACGAGACAAAAGTCAGTGGCGGTGCGGCGGGCAGGAGCTCCCTCCTGTTGGCGGCACAGCCATGGACTAAGTCCATGCGGGCAGCTACGAAGTCGTCCACCAGGTTGTCAAAGGCTGCCTCCAGAGCCCGGAGATACTCAATAAGCATCTCAAAAGCCTCATCTCGTTCTCCTCTGGGGCAGGAGAATGCGTAGTGACAGGTGTAAGGCACATGGCATGGAAGATAGCGGTAGCGACGAGTCTTCATCGCGGGAAGGACATCCCTGAGGCGAGCTATCGCCTCACGGGCTGCCATCTGCATAGCATGCCTCTCCGTAGGCATGGCTCTTCCCACGAACCGGAAGCGGCGTAACTCACCACGCCCTCCCCTGAACTGCACCGTGGCCTGGTGCATGGTCAGACTGTCGTTGACCTTGTGCTGGTAGAGTGTGAAGGCTGGGCGCACAGACGGCCCCATCGCGACCTGAACGATGAAGGAGAGAAGCTTGACGAACCCATCGGGCACGTTGGCGAAGGTCTGAGACTCGCAGCTGTTTTCGGCCATCTACAAAGGTAAGCAAAAATTCTGAATGGTCAGATCATAAATTTATGCTGACAGTCAAAAAATGACTACAATTGCAAAAATATAAATTAGCTCTATCATGCTAATAACCAATTAGCGATCGCACCTAGTGGCTTCCTACAGTCAGCCTGGCTCTGGTACCAAGCTTGTCACGATTGGTTTCTCAATAAATATTTTTATTGGAAAACCGGTCGTGACAATATTGCCATGCAACTTTCCACCATTCCGTTCATCATGACACATTCATCATTGTCATATTGCTTAGCATGATCATGTAGTTGACATAGTATTTGTGGCAAAACCATCGTTCATAATTCTTTCATACATGTCACTCTTGGTCCATTGCATATCCCGGTACACCGCCGGAGGCATTCATACAGAGTCATACTTTGTTCTAGTATTGAGTTGTAATCGTTGAGATGTAAATAAATAGAAGTGTGATGATCATCATTTTCTAGAGCATTGTCCCAAGTCAGGAATATATAAAAAAGGGAGAAAGGCCATAAAAAAGAGAAAGACCAAAAAAAGAGAAAGGCCATAAAAAAGAGAGAGAAAGGCAATAAAAAAATGAGAGAAAAAGAGAGAAGGGACAATGTTACTATCCTTTGACACACTTGTGCTTCAAAGTAGCACCATAATCTTCATGTTAGAGAGTCTCTTGTTTTGTCACTTTCATATACTAGTGGGAATTTTTATTATAGAACTTGGCTTGTATATTCCAACAATGGGCCTCCTCAAGTGCCTTAGGTCTTCGTGAGCAAGCAAGTTGGATGCACACCCACTAGTGTCTTTTGTTGAGCTTCCACACATTTATAGATGTAGTGCATCCGTTGCATGGCAATCCCTACTCCTTGCATTAACATCAATCGGTGGGCATCTCCATAGCCCATTTATTAGCCTCGTTGATGTCAGACTTTCTCCTCTTTTGTCTTCTCCACATAACCCCCCTCATTATATTCTATTCCACCTATAGTGCTTTGTCCATGGCTCACGCTCATATATTGCGTGAAAGTTTATATGTTTGAGATTACTAAAGTATGAAACAATTGCTTGGCTTTTCATCGGGGTTGTGCATGATGAGAGCATTCTTGTGTGACAAAAATGAAACATCACTAAACCATCTGATTTTATAGGGATGAACTTTCTTTGGCCATGTTATTTTGAGAAGACATAATTGCTTTGTTAGTATGCATGAAGTATTATTATTTTTATGTCAATATGAACTTTTGTCTTGAATCTTTCGGATCTGAATATTCATACCACAATTAAGAAGAATTACATTAAAATTATGCCAAGTAGCACTCCGCATCAAAAATTCTGTTTTTATCATTTACCTACTCGAGGACGAGCAGGAATTAAGCTTGGGGATGCTTGATACGTCTCCAACGTATCTATAATTTTTGATTGCTCCATGCTATATTATCTACTATTTTGGACATTATTGCGCTTTGTTATCCACTTTTATATTATTTTAGGGACTGACCTATTAACCGGAAACCAACCCAGAATTGCTGTTTTTTTTGCCTATTTTAGGGTTCCGAAGAAAAGGAATATCAAATGGAGTCCAAACGGAATGAAACCTTCGGGAACGTGATTTTCCCAACGAACAAGACCCAGGAGACTTGGACCCTACCACTAGTAGAAAACGGGCCTTCTGTCCCGGTTCGTAAGGGCCTTTTTACCGGTTCCTAAACCGGGACTAAAGGGTCGGTACTAATGCCCTGTCCCTTTGGTCCCGGTTCAGTCTAGAACCAGGACAGATGGGCCTCCACGTGGCATGTGCGCGGAGCCCAGGCAGGAGGGCCTTTGGTCCCAGTTGGTGGCACCAACCGGGACCAATAGGCATCCACGCGTCAGCATTTGTGTGGCTGGGGTTTTTGTTTTTTTTGAAAGGGGGGGGGGTTGGGGGTTTTGGGGGGTTAATTTAGGTGTTTCATATATTGTGTTAGCTAGCTATAATTAATAGAGAGAAGTGTCCTCTCTTATGTCCATGCTTGGTCGATGCTACGTACTATACATACGTATAGAGAGGACTAGACACGCTATCTAGCTAGTAAGCAAACAAAGGAAACAAAAGATCGTCATGAACATATATGCATACAGAGAGAAGTGATATCGACCACCTCTCCTTCTCTGAGAGATTGGTCGAACAACAAGTTCTCGTATATCTATCTGACACTACCGGCTACATATATACAATAATTATCTCTTACAAATATAATCTCCTAACATACGGACGCATGGTACACATACTATTCTCCGTCTTCAGCGATCACGTGGTCAAGAAAGAATGCCGCCAATTCCTCTTGAATTGCTCGCATGTGAGCTGGTGCTAGGAGTTCATCCCGCTTCCGAAACATCTAATTTGAAGAAGGGGGTCAATACATACATACATATATATATATATATATATATATATATATATATATATATATATATATATATATATATGAATGAATGAAACTCAACACAAATGATGGTAATAAAATAAAATTGTGAATATTGTTATTTACGCACTTGATATTGTTCGTCAGAGTAGCCCCGCTCACAGGTCGTGTGGCGGATGGACTCGCAAATGTAGTATCCATAGAAATCATTTCCTTGTTCCTGCCACAACCACTTTGAAAGAAATAGAGGTCAATCAAATTGATAAGCAAGAATGCCAAATGGTATTGATGAAACTAGCACTTGAATCACTAGGAGATGCGCGGAACATGCTACTATAGTACTTACTTTCTGGTGTCTAAATTCCAGCTTCTTCGGCAGTCCCGGAGCTTTTTTGGTGAATTTTCTCCAAACCCTGCCAGACAAAGAAAACAATTACTTGATATCAGAAATGAACAAAGTTGCTGATATGGTGGATAATGATCGATTTAACTTCTCGAGCATTTGAGTCATGTCCGCATACTCTTGGGGATCTTTTCGTCTCGAGTCCAAGACAGTTACTACTCCCTTCTCAAGCTTAATCTCTAGGAGAATATAGTGGAACCTGCGCACGCATGCATAACTCATCAATTACATTACTATAACCTTGACTAATATATAAGGGAAACCGAATATGCACAAGACAGTAACACTCACTTGAAGTTGTAAGGAAACAATATTATATCTTTGTTTTCATTTATTACCAACGATCGTAGCAAGTTGGCCTCGGTATCTGCAGAATGAAATTTAACCTCAGTTGCATCTATGAGACTTTGTGTTAATGAACCCAATATCACCAATTTGTCTTTTCTTCAATTCGACGATCTTCAATCTGCATAATATAGTGAGGATAATTATAAATACATGCAATGAAAGAGTTGAGCTATATAGAGAGACTTAATGACAAAAGTAGTACTACTTACAGACAGTAGCAGGTGACCGTTGCTTTATAGAGGGCCAATTGATTGAAAAACTGAAAGAACTCCTCAAATGGAATAGGCAATAGTTCAATTCCAACGAGGTCATGCTCCTTTTTAACTCTCACATACAAAGTATTACTCCCCCCAGACTCTCTGCAGATTTTCAAGTACCAATCATGCAATCTTCGCATCATTGTTGATAGAGATCTTTCATCTTTGACGAGAGGCTTCCCGTACTCGTATCTTTGTATTTGCACCTCCATGAAATCATAATGTACATCGTCGGGCAGGTAATCTCCAATATTGCTATAACCGGGCACCATCCTCGGATCATTAGCGACGATGTCACTAGGCACCTTGAGCGGGGGGCACAATTGCTTCGCTTGTTCACCGAGCTGGGTAATTTGTTTCCCAGCTCGTCGTTCTTTCAGCCTTTGATCACTGACAGTACTTCCCGACCGCCCCGCTTCAGCAAATGCCTTTCCAATAATGCGCTCATAGTTGCCTTTCAGCGGAGACTTGGGTGGTTTTGTCAGGGCAGCCAGAGTGCGCTTCGCTTTCACCGGATCTACCTTCTCCTCCGAAGGTGGATGTTTCTTTGCTTTCACCCCTTCAAAGAAGTTCCTCACTTCTTCTCACGCGATCTCGGTGTTCTCCTCCGGGGTCCTCTCGTATGGTAACTTCTCTGGAGTCTTCAGAGAAGGACCAAATCTGTATGTCCTCCCGCCTCTGGCTGTACTGCTAGACGCCGGCAGAGCAGTTGGAGTGGTTGTCTTCTTTACTTGCTTACGAGGCGGAGGAGAAGGACTACGACGCGCCGGAACAGTCGGAGCGGCGGTGGGTCTCTTCCACCCTTGCTGACGAGGTGGAGAAGGAGGAGGCTGGCTGCTCGGGAGCGCCGGCGGAGTGCCGCCACACACCGGAGAAGGAGCCGGCCAAGTGCCTTGATCGTCACTCACCGGAGGAGGAGGCGGTGGATGAGGCGGAGTGCCCTGACTTGCCGGAGGAGGAGGAGGAGGCGGAGGCGTCCAGTTTGGAAGGTTGATGAGCTCCTTCCGCCATAGTCATGGAGTCTTCATAGCAGAACCCAGCCGAGTCTCCCCGTCACCTGTAGGGTGGTCAAGCTGGAGGTCCTCAAATCCCTCCGTTATTTCAACCACCATCACCCTAGCATATTCTTCTGGAATCAGCCGGCAGTGAAAAGTTACGCCTGGTTCAGTAGGAAAAACAGAGCCAACAGCCGCCTTGACCTTCATATTAATCAATTGCGTCATAAGGTGGCAATTTTGAGACTTCGTGATAGCTTCCACGGGATAGCTGGCAGGAGCCGTCAAGACATGCTCCGGCTGAAGCAGCTCGGTGGAAGCCACGCTGCTTCTCCGCTGAGATGGCGGGGTAGCTTCGGAAGCTTCGGCAGTTCGTTTGCTGTGATTTGCTTCTCGTTCCTCTATCGCTTGTACCCTAGCATGCAGTGCCTGCAGTTGGGTATGCTCCACTTTCTTCCTCCTCTCGTGGCATTTGTAACCGCCTGCGTCCGAAAACCCATCCTTCCACGGACTGGAGCCTGGTGTGCCTTGTGTCCGTCCAGGGTGCTCAGGATTCCCGAGGGCCATTGTGAGCTCGTCGTTCTCTCTGTCTGGAATGAACGTCCCTTGCTGCGCTGCTTCGATATAGTGCTTAAGCCTCTTGACTAGTATTTCCATTTGCTCGTCCATCCAAATGCACTTCCCTAATACAGGGTCCAAGTTTCCGCCAGCCCCGAAGAACCAAGACCGGCAACGGTCTGGCCAGTTAATTGTCTCTGGTTCGATCCCTTTATCAACCAGATCATTCTCAGTCTTGGCCCACTTAGGCCGGGCTACGCGGTAGCCACCTGACCCCGTGCGATGGTGATGCTTCTTCTTCGCAGAATTTTGCTTGTTTATCACCGACATCTTCTTACTCTTTTCCGATGTGTTGTGGGCCACAAATGCGGGCCAGTGATCTCTGATATTCTCATATCTGCCCTTGAATTCTGGTGTCTCTTTTTTTTCGACAAACTTATTCAGCTCTTTCTTCCACCTCCTGAATAGGTCTGCCATCCTCTTAAGAGCAAAAGACTTGATTAATTGCTCTTTAACTAGCTTCTTCGGATCATCCTCTGGCGGTAGGGTGAAATTTGACTTCAGCTCAGTCCAAAGATCATTTTTCAGCATATCATTGACATAAGAGACCTCAGGGTCTTCTGTAGCCGGCTTTAACCATTGCTGGATGTTGATCGGGATCTTGTCCTTAACCAGAACCCCGCACTGAGCAACAAATGTGCTCTTTGTCCGGATGGGTTCAATTGGTTGGCCGTCGGGCACGATTGCGATGATCTCAAACCTTTCATCCGAGCTCAACTTTTTCTTCAGGCCTCGTCTCTTTACCGAAGTTGTGCTCAATCCGGAGGGCTAGGAAAAAGAACAAAGACTTAATTAATATGTGTACATACCAAAACAATGAATGCATCAACTAGCTAGTCAGCACTGACTTAACTAATATATATACCTGGCCGGACTCGGTTCGGTCACCGAAGCCGTCATCACGGTGTCCTTCTTGCACCGGCATTGGGTCACTGGAGCCGTTCTCACGGTCTCCTTCTTGCACCAGCATTGGGTCACCAGAGCCATCATAATCATAGCCAGCTGCTTCCAGACCATTAGTGTCGTTGAGAAACAACGAGCAGACAACATCACTTCCTCGTGCGATTATGTCCCCCAACAAATCTTCTTGTACTTCGTCTCGGGTGGTGTCCATAGTTTCTACAAATATTTACAACATGGCAATTATTATTCAAACATGACAGATGGATATATTAGTGGCAAACTTAGAACTAATATTAATTAGTGGCCTCGACGCTGCTTCTCTAGGGTTTGGGGTGGCCTCGACAACGCTTCAAGGATAAAAAAGAAGAGGAAGAAAAAAAAAAGAGGAGAAGATAAAAATAGAGGAGTTCTACTCCTCTATTCTTTCTTCTCCTCTTTTTTTCTTCTTCCTCTTCTTTTTTTATCAGGAACGAGGGTCGTCAAGGGTCGCCAAGCGGTAGAGGAAACCCTAAATAGCAAGTATCGTCGATGTGAGATACATGTGGCCGTCGGTGTCAGACACTACATCCACGTCCCACAAGTGACGCGGGCATCGACGCCCGCGTCACTTGTGGGACGTGGATGTAGTGTTCGACACCGACGGCCACATGTATCTCATCGTTTATCAGGATGCTTGGGTCAGCCTTGACATTGAAGGGAGGAATTTCATGAAACTTTTCATAATCTTCAGACATGTCTGTCTTGCCCTCCACTCCGAGGATGTCCCTTTTTCCTGAAAGAACTATGCAGCGCTTTGGCTCATCGTATGATGTATTCGCTTCCTTATATTTTCTTTTTTTCGGTTTGGTAGACATGTCCTTCACATATATAACCCGTGCCACATCATTGGCTAGGACGAACTATTCGTCAGTGTACCCAAGATTTTTCAGATCCACTGTTGTCATTCCGTACTGTGGGTCTACCTATACCCCGCCTCCTGACAGATTGACCCATTTGCACTTAAACAAAGGGACCTTAAAATCATATCCGTAGTCAAGTTCCCATATGTCCACTATGTAACCATAATATGTGTTCTTTCCGCTCTCGGTTGCTGCATCAAAGCGGACACCGCTGTTTTGGTTTGTGCTCTTTTGATCTTGGGCGATCATGTAAAATGCATTCCCATTTATCTCGTATCCTTTGTAAGTCAATATAGTCAAAGATGGTCCAATGGACAACAAGTACAACTCATCACAAACAGTGTTGTCACCTCTGAGACGTGTTTCCAACCAACTGCTGAAAGTCCTAATGTGTTCACATGTAATCCAGTCGTCACACTGCTCCGGGTGTTTGGAGCGCAGACTGTTCTTGTGTTCATCGACATACGGGGTCACAAAGGTAGAGTTCTGTAGAACTGTGTAGTGTGCTTGAGACCAGGAATATCCGTCCCTGCATATTATTGAGTCACTTCCAAGAGTGCCTTTTCCAGTCAGTCTCCCCTCATACCGTGATTTAGGGAGACCTATCTTCTTAAGGCCAGGAATGAAGTCAACACAAAACCCGATAACATCCTCTGTTTGATGGCCCATGGAGATGCTTCCTTCTGGCCTAGTGGGGTTACGGACATATTTCTTTAGGGCTCCCATGAACCTCTCAAAGGGGAACATATTGTGTAGAAATACGGGCCCAGAATGACAATCTCGTCGACTAGATGAACTAGGACGTGCATCATGATACTGAAGAAGGATGGTGGGAACACCAGCTCGAAACTGACAAGACATTGCGCCACATCACTCCTTAGCCTTGGTACGATTTCTGGATCGATCACGTTCTGAGAGATTGCATTGAGGAATGCACGTAGCTTCACAATGGCTAATCGGACGTTTTCCGGTAGAAGCCCCCTCAATGCAACCGGAAGCAGTTGTGTCATAATCACGTGGCAGTCATGAGACTTTAGGTTCTGAAACTTTTTCTCTGGCATATTTATTATTCTCTTTATATTCGACGAGAAGCCAGTCGTAACCTTCATACTGAGCAGGCATTCAAAGAAGATTTCTTTCTCTTCTTTTGTAAGAGCATAGCTGGCAGGCCCTTTATACTGCTTCAGAGGCATGCCGTCTTTTTCGTGCAAACGTTGCAGGTCCTCCCATGCCTCAGGTGTATCTTTTGTCTTCCCATACACGCCCAATAAGCCTAATAGGTTCACGCAAAGGATCTTCATCATGTGCATCACGTCGATTGAAGAGCGGACCTGTAGGTCTTTCTAGTAGGGTTTGTCCCAAAATATAGATTTCTTCTTCCACATGGGTGTGTGTCCCTCAGCGTCATTCGGAACAGGTAGTTCGCCGGGACCCTTTCCAAAGATTACGTGTAGATCATTGACCATAGCAAGTACGTGATCACCGGTACGCATGGTGGGCTTCTTCCGGTGATCTGCCTCGCCTTTCAAATGCTTGCCTTTCTTTCGACATTGATGGTTGGTCGGAAGAAATCGGCGATGGCCCAAGTACACATTCTTCCTGCATTTGTCTAGGTATATACTTTCAGTGTCATCTAAATAGTGCGTGCATGCGTGGTATCCTTGTTTGTCTGTCCTGAAAGGTTACTGAGAGCGGGCCAATCGTTGATGGTCACGAACAGCAATGCCTTTAGGTTAAATTCCTCCTGTCTGTGCTCATCCCATGTACGTACACCCTTTCCATTCCATAGCTGTAAAAGTTCTTCAACTAATGGCCTTAGGTACACATCAATGTCATTGTCGGGTTGCTTAGGGCCTTGGATGAGAACGACCATCATAATGAACTTCCGCTTCATGCACATCCAAGGAGGAAGGTTATACATACATAGAGTCACGGGCCAGGTGCTGTGATTGCTGCTCTGCTCCCCGAAAGGATTAATGCCATCTGCGCTTAAAGCAAACCATATGTTCCTTGGGTCCTTTGCAAACTCATCCCAGTACTTCCTCTCAATTTTTCTCCACTGCGACCCATCAGCGGGTCCTCTCAACTTCCTGTCTTTCTTATGGTCCTCACTGTGCCATCGCATCAAATTGGCATGCTCTTCGTTTCTGAACAGACGTTTCAACCATGGTATTATAGGAGCATACCACATCACCTTCGCAGGAACCCTCTTCCTGGGGGGCTCGCCGTCAACATCACCAGGGTCATCTCGTCTGATCTTATACCGCAATGCAGCGCATACCGGGCATGCGTTTAGATCCTTGTATGCACCACAGTAGAGGATGCAGTCATTAGGGCATGCATGTATCTTCTCCACCTCCAATCCTAGAGGGCATACGACCTTCTTTGCTGCGTATGTACTGTCGGGCAATTCGTTATCCTTTGGAAGCTTCTTCTTCAATATTTTCAGTAGCTTCTCAAATCCTTTGTCAGGCACAGCATTCTCTGCCTTCCACTGCAACAATTCCAGTACGGTACCGAGCTTTGTGTTGCCATCTTCGCAATTGGGGTACAACCCTTTTTTGTGATCCTCCAACATGCGATCGAACTTCAGCTTCTCCTTTTGACTTTCGCATTGCGTCCTTGCATCGACAATGACCCGGCGGAGATCATCATCATCGGGCACATCCTCTGGCGCCTCTTGATCTTCAGCAGCTTCACCCGTTGCAGCATCATTGGGCACATCATTTGGTTCCTCTTGATCTTCACCAGCTCCCCCCATTGCAGCATCACCGTATTCAGGGGGCACATAGTTGTTATCGTACTCTTCTTCTTCGCCGTCTTCCATCATAACCCCTATTTCTCCGTGCCTCGTCCAAACATTATAGTGTGGCATGAAACCCTTGTAAAGCAGGTGGGAGTGAAGGATTTTCCGGTTAGAGTAAGACCTCGTATTCCCACATTCAGTGCATGGACAACACATAAAACCATTCTGCTTGTTTGCCTCAGCCGCATCGAGAAACTCATGCACGCCCTTAATGTACTCGGAGGTGTGTCTGTCACCGTGCATACATTGCCGGTTCATCTGCGTGCATTATATATAATTAAGTGTCCAAATTAATAGAAGTTCATCATCACATTAAAACCAAAGTACATACATAGTTCTCATCTAACAACATATAGCTCTCCATAGCATCTAATTAATTAAACCATACATTGAAACTATGTAAAACATTTCAATGCGAAAACAAATGCAATCATAATCGCAACCAAGGTAACAATTGATCCAACGGCATAATGATAGCAAGCCTCGGTATGAATGGCATATTTTCTAATCTTTCTAATCTTCAAGCGCATTGCATCCATCTTGATCTTGTGATCATCGACGACATCCGCAACATGCAACTCCAATATCATCTTCTCCTCCTCAATTTTTTTATTTTTTCCTTCAAAAAATTGTTTTCTTCTTCAACTAAATTTAACCTCTCGACAATAGGATCGGTTGGAATTTCCGATTCACATACATCCTACATAAATAAAATCTATGTCACATTGGTCGGCATAATTTTGATAAACAATAAATGAACCAATAGTTATAAAGAAAGTATATATACCACATCCGAATCATAGACAGGACGAGGGCCGACGGGGGTGGATACCAAAACCATCGCACTATATAAGATGCAATAATAAAAGTAAGAAAATAATACAAGTATCTATCTAAACATACAAGTAAGAATATTTTTTCCTTTCAGAAAGAAGATAAGAACAAGAGGCTCACCATGGTGGTGCCGGCGATGAGCTCGGCGCGGGTGATCGACGGCGGTGAAGACGGGGACGGGGCGTGACGAACCGCTAAACCTAGAGAAATATTAAGGAAAATGGAGCTTGGAGGTCGAGCTTGGAGAGGAGAAAGCTTAAGTAGTGTGGCTCGGGCATTCCATCGAACACCTTGTGTGCATAGGAGGTGAGCTAGAGCACCACCAAGCCCTCTCCCCCTCGGCCAGAAAAAACAGAGCAGTGTGCTCTGCTCTTACGCGAGGGGGTATATATAGGCACTTCATTGGTCCCGGTTGGTGGCATGAACCGGGACTAAAGGGGAGCCTTTGGTCCCGCTTCAAGCCACCAACCGGGACCAATGGTGGTGGGTCAGGAGCGAGGCCCATTGGTCCCGGTTCGTCCCACCAACCGGGACCAAAAGGTCCAGACAAACCAGGACCAATGGCCCACGTGGCCCGGCCGGCCCCCTGGGCTCACGAACCGGGTCCAATGCCCCCATTGGTCCCGGTTCTAGACTGAACTGGGACTAATGGGCTGACCTAGCCTGGACCTTTGCCCCCTTTTCTACTAGTGTACATCAAGAAAGAAAAGAGGAGGCCATGAGGTAGGGGGGCGCGCCCACCCCCACCAGGCGCGCCCACCACCTCATGGGCCCCCTGTTGCTCCACCGACGTACTCCTTCCTCCTATATATATCCACGTACATCCAAACGATCAGAACAGGAGCCAAAACCCTAATTCCACCATCGTAACTTTCTGTATCCACGAGTCCCATCTTGGGGCCTGTTCCGGAGCACCGCCGGAGGGGGCATCGATCACGGAGGGCTTCTACATCAACACCATATCCCCTCCGATGAAGTGTGAGTAGTTCACCTAAGACCTACGGGGGAGGGGCGGCGCCCCCTCCTTCCTTCTCTTCTCTTTTCCCTTTCCTTCCCTCCTTCTCCTACTCCATGGAAGGGGGGGGGGGAATCCTACTCCTGGTGGGAGTAGGACTACCCAGGGTGCGCCGTAGTAGAGGGCCGGCCCTTCCCCTCCTCCACTCCTTTATATATGGGGGAGGGGGGCACCCCATGGAGACACACAAGTTGATCATTGATCTTTTAGCCGTGTGTGGTTCCCCCTCCACCATAATCCACCTCGATCATATCATAGCAGTGCTTAGGAGAAGCCCTCCGTCGGTAGCATCATCATCACCGTCATCATGTCGTCGTGCTGACGGAGCTCTCCCTCGAAGCTCTATTGGATTGGAGTTCGTGGGACATCACCAAGCTGAACGTGTGCTGAACTCGGAGGTGCCGTATGTTTGGTATTTGATTAGTCGGATCATGAAGACGTACGACCACATCAACCGCGTTCTCATAACGCTTCCGCTTAAGGTCTACGAGGGTACATAGACGATACTCTCCCCTCTCGTTGATTTGCATCACCATGATCTTGCGTGTGCGTAGGAAGTTTTGAAATTACTACATTCCCCAAGAGTGGCATCCGAGCCAGGTTTATGCGTAGATGTTATATGCACGAGTAGAACACAAAGGAGTTGTGGGTGTGGGTATATACATATTGCTTACCGTCACTAGTTGATTCTTGATTCAACGGCATTGTTGGATGAACCGGCATTACACCTACGCTTACGCGAAACTGGTTCTTCCAACGTGCTTCAGACACAGGTGGCTAGTGGGTGTCAGTTTCTCTAGCTTTAGTTGAATCGGATTCAATGAATAGGGTTCTTTCTGAAGATCAAAAAGCAATCACTCTACCGCGTTGTGGTTTTTGATGCATGGGTAAGGACGGTTCTTGCTCAGCCTGTAGCAACCACGTAAAACTTGCAACAACAAAGTAGAGGACGTCTAACTTGTTTTTGCAGGGCATGTTGTGATGTGATATGGTCAAGACATGATGAGATATAAATTGTTGTATGAGATGATCATGTTTTGTTGGACTTATCGGCAACTGGCAGAATCCTTATGGTTGTCTCTCTTTTGCATAAGATGCAAGAGCCAAATAATTGCTTTACTTTATCACTATGCGATAGCAATAGTTGCTAAAGAAATAGTTGGCGAGACGACCATGTGACAACACATTGATAGAGATCAAGATGATGGAGATCATGGTGTCATGCCGGTGACGAAAGAGATCATGACGGTACTTTGGAGATGGAGATCAAAGGCGCAAGATGATCATGGCCATATCATGTCACATATTTTGATTGCATATGATGTTTATCCTTTATGCATCTAATTTGCTTAGTTCGGTGGTAGCATTATAAGATGATCTCTCACTAAATTTCAAGGTATATGTGTTCTCCCTGAGTATGCACCGTTGCCAAAGTTCGTCGTGCCGAGACACCACATAATGATAGGGTGTGATAAGCTCTACATTTACATACAACGGGTGCAAGCCAGTTTTTGCACACACAGAAATACTGGGGTTAAACTTGACGAGCATAGCATATGCAGATATGGCCTTGGAACACTGAGACCGAAAGGTCGAGCATGAATCATATATTAGATATGATCAATATAGTGATGTTCACCATTGAAAACTACTCCATCTCACATGATGATCGGACATGGTTTAGTTGATTTGGATCACGTGATCATTTAGATGACAAGAGGGATGTCTATCTAAGTGAGAGTTCTTAATTAATATGATTAATTGAACTTTAATTTATCATGAACTTAGTCTTGATAGTAGTTGCATAACTATGTTGTAGATCAATAGCTTGCGATGTAGCTCCCCGTTTATTTTGATATGTTCCTAGAGAAAAACTATATTGAAAGATGATAGTAGCAATGATGTGGATTGGATCCATGATCTGAGGATTATCTTCGTTGTTGCACATAAGAATTATGTCCTTGATGCACCGCTAGGTGACAGACCGATTGCAGGAGCAGATGTAGACGTTATGAATGTTTGGCGAGCTCGATATGATGACCACTTGAAAGTTTAGTGCACCATGCTTTACGGCTTAGAATCGGGGCTTCAAGGACGTTTTGAATGCCATGGAGCATATGAGATGTTCCAAGAGTTGAAATTAGTATTTCAGACTCATGCCCATGTCGAAAGGTATGAGACCTTCGACAAGCACTTTCCCTAGAAGATGGAGGATAATAGCTCAGCTAGTGAGCATGTGCTCAGCATGTCTGAGTACTACAATCACTTGAATCAAGTGGGGTTAATCTTACAGATAAGATAGTGATTGATAGAGTTCTCTAGTCACTATCACCAAGTTACTAGAACTTCGTGATGAAATATAATATGCAAGGGATAACGGAAACAATTCCCAAGCTCTTCGTGATGCTGAAATCGATGAAGGTAGAAATCAAGAAAATAATCAAGTGTTGATCGTTGAAAGGACTGTCGGTGTGAAAATCGGCGGATCTCGGGTAGGGGGTCCCGGACTGTGCATCTAAGGTCGATGGTAACAGGAGACAGGGAACACAATGTTTTACCCAGGTCCGGCCCTCTCTATGGAGGTAATACCCTACGTCCTGCTTGATTGATCTTGAAGAATATGAGTATTACAAGAGTTGATCTACCACGAGATCGTAATGGCTAAACCCTAGATGCCTAGCTTGTATGGTTATGATAATGTGTATCTCTCTCCGGACTAAGTCCTCAGTTTATATAGACACCGGGAGGATCTAGGGTTACACAAGGTCGGTTACAAAGAAAGGAATCTACATATTTGGTCGCCAAGCTTGCCTTCCACGCCAAGGAGAGTCCCATACGGACACGGGTGCAGTCTTCGGTCTTTGTATCTTCACAGCCCATTATCCAGCCCATGGCTAACAGGCCGGACGCCCGAGGACCCCTTGGTCTAGGACTCCCTCAATAGCCCCTAGACGTGGCTTCAATGACAAGGTATCCGGCGCATAGATCTGTCTTCGGCATTGCAAGGCGGGTTCCTCCTTCGGTTAGTCTTCGGATGTATCGAACGTGTCCGGACCTGCAACACACACCACGCACAACCGTAGAGAGAATATAATATTCCACAAGTCCAATCTGCAGACAACTGTTTACAATATGACATCATGTCTGCCATGGTCACTATATCGAACTGTTTTGTCTGCCATCCCGCGTTTCGAGATGCAGTTTCCATTGGCACGTCTTGTCAAAGCAGAGATCGTGTCCCCGTATTGCGGGATCTTCATCAATACGGGTGTGGGCAACCCAACCATGTCGTTTACACAACCCTTGGGAGCAGGCGAGTTTTAAGGCGAGTAGGAAGGCGTTTGACATTCATGTCCTATATAAGGGGATAAGGATTCGTCCTCATTCACCCACGCCTTCACTTCCCTCTGCCCATCCATTCTTGAGCTCCAGCGCCCAAGATCTAGCTTCCGCTGCCGGAGAAAGCACTCCAACCATGTCCGTATTCGGAGCTGGAGGCAAGTGGATGGTCTCCTCTATTAAGAAGAAAGACATCAAGGAGCTCCGAGAGGCCGGATACCTGGCCAAGGAGATCGTTCACCGTCTCCCAACCAAGGGACAGATCATCCCTACCCCAGAGCCCCATGAGAGGGTTGTATTTATTACACATTTCGTCCGTGGGCTGGGATTCCCTCTCCACCTTTTCGTCCGCAGGCTGGGATTCCCTCTCCACCCGTTCATCCGCGGACTGATGTTTTACTATGGGCTGGACTTCCATGATCTAGCCCCCAACTTTATCCTCAACATCTCAGCATTTATAGTCGTTTGCGAGGCCTTTCTCCGTATCCCACTTCACTTTGGCCTATGGTTGAAGACCTTTAACGTAAAGCCGAAGGTGCTGAGAGGCAAACAAGTAGAGTGCGGAGGAGCCATCGTGGGAAAGATGCCTAATGTCGCATGGCCTGAAGGCTCCTTTGTGGAGACGGTGAAGGGGTGGCAGTCGGGGTGGTTCTACATCACCGAGCCGGGCGGCACGAACTGGTCGGCGACCCTCGAATTCCGATCTGAAGTTCCGATGCGGCTCACCTCCTGGCAAGAGAAGGGTCCAACCTGGGGTTCTTTGAACGAGCTAACTGGGCTCCAGATGTGCGTCCAGAACATGATAACCAAGAGAATCAAACTTGTCAACGTGATCCAGGTTATGCTCATTTGCCGGATCCTTCCATGCAAATGCCGGACTTGCTATTTGTAGGAGTTCGATCCGGCCAAGCACTAGACGCTACTAGAGCTCTTCGGCACGACACATGAAGATATCTGGAAAGTACTCTTCAAGGCTGGCGAGACACCACCGCCTACGACTGAGGATCGCGAGCTTAGCTTAAAACGCCAGGCAAATTCGGTAATTTCTTTCATATTTTGAAGGTATAGCCTTTACTGGCGTATTTTGAGAAGGAGTCTAAGCCTTCCTATCAATTTTTAGGCCTGGATCGACATAGCGGGGCGGATTAACTGTCCGGCTCCAGTGCCCGAAGACCATGAAACCCCACTTCTGACGAAGATGCTATTTCCGGTGCCTTATGATGTGCTGGAGAAGAAGGCCAAGAAAACAGCCAAGGGGGCCCGGAGTGGCCTTCGCTGAAAAGGCGCTTCGGACGTGACGTCCGAAGACGAGACTCACCCTTCAGCCGCCGAAGACGAGGAGGAGGAGGAGGAGGAGGAGGAGGAGGAGGAAGAAAGCGACTCCCCCTGGGGGCGGGGGGGGGGAGGAAGAAAAGGGGGGCCTCCCCAAATTTGGAGGCAAATGCGCCCAAGAGGGGGGAGGGCTCCCTTGCGAATAACTCCACTAGGGATGCCGATAGCAGTCCGGAGCGAATACCCCGGACCAAGCCTCGGGCCGCCTCGTAAGTACAAAAAACCTTATGCACGTTCAAATGCCTGGCCTTTCCATTTTGTAATATTAATATGTTTAAATTATGTCATCGCAGTCCGGCCCACGACGGCTCCTCGTGATCCTCGACAGAGGGTTCGCTAGATTCAAAGGAGATGGCCAGCGTGTCACTGCCGCCCGCTCACTCCCCCAATGTCAGGACCCCGACTCGATGTCACATCGATCTAGCTGTAACACCTCATATCACTTTGCGGCCTCACGCACGGTATTCCCACGGGTGTCGCCTTACCTTTTCCCGGGACCGTTTGCGCCTTTTGGCTCACGTATATGATAGTGTCGCTAGCATCCATATGATAAGGAGCCCGGGCTGACATGACTAGTTGTAAACCCAAAGTGGCACAGACTTACAGGGACAGGCATCCATGACCCAGCTTTGAACGTGTCGGTCATCAGCAAGTGGGTCCGGGGTGTAGCACTGGGCTAGCAGGACTCCGGTAAACCGGGCTGTAGCGGGCTAACAGGACTCCGGTACTCAATGCGTGACATTTCCCCGAAGGGACAGACACAGGAACGAAGAAGGACACATGCCGGCCAGCCTAAGTGTTCCAGAGCAGTAGCAAGCTACCATGGCTCAGCGGTAACACTAGGAGACATTTCCCGGTAAGAGAGGCTACTAAAGATAAACAACTAGATAGTCAGATCCCACACATACCAAGCATTTCAATAACATACACACTATATGCTCGATATGTGCAAATACAACATGGCATCACAACATGACTCTACGACACAAGTACTTTTATTTAAGGCTCAGAGAGCCATACATAACATACACCAAGGTACGGGTCACACGACCCAGCATTCAAGTCATACAGTCATACAAACCAGCAGCGGAAGTAACTTGTCTGAGTACAGACAACTAGTAAAATAAAAGAGGCTTGGAAAGCCTAGCTATACTACATGGTCCTTCACAAGCTCAGGATCACCACCTAGGCCTTAGCCTACTCATTGAGATCAACGTCTACGTAGAACCCATCAGAAGGGGTTGCAGCATCTTCTGTGAAAAATGTAAATTATAGCAACATGAGTACAAAGGTACTCAGCAAGACTTACATCAGATCCTACATACATGCACATTATCAAGAAGGGTTGGTGGAGTTATTGTAGCAAGCCAGCTTTGACTCTTGGCTAGGCTATCCTACGAGACTCCAACTTGAAATGGTTTTGCGTACACGAGTCCACTACTCACCAATTCAATACACTACCGAGGATCCACCTCCGACTTCCTACGGAAGAGCCATCCTCGGCACTCACACTAATCTTGAGGCTTTTAGTAGTTTCCATTTGCTTGTCTATGAACTGTATAGGCAACCAAGTAGTCCTTTACCGCGGACGCGGCTATTCGAATAGATCATGATAACCCTGCAGGGGTGTACTTCTTCATACACGCTCTCACCACTTACCGTCGTTTACACGACATGTACTCAGCAACCTTCAAGCGGAAGCCCAACGTGGGTGTCGGCCACGACCTACCTAATCACCTAAGCCTCCAGTCCAGGTTTATCGCCTATCCAGGTTCCATCCGCAGGGAGTCCGGCTGAGGTTTCCCATACGGCCCCGAACGATGTGAACAGGGTTCCCGAGATACCTAACGGGTATTCGGTACACCCGGCCACGTACCTACCGCATCGCAGCCCACCCCTACGGTCAGCGCTGTCCACGGCCTCCAGTAGGCTACAAACACCAGAAACTACTTGCAACTCCTGGACAGAGAACTAGGGTGAATAAGAAGCCGAGAGGGTCCATTGGTTTCGGGCCCAATGCATGGTAGTAGCTGATTCTTAAATCACACATACAGATCTCAGTGCTTAAGGTCGGCTTCAATGAAACAACCCACCATGTACTCCTACATGGCCTCTCATCGATACCTTTACCAAATCGTGTTCACCACACCACTCTCATTACCGACATAATCATTTCACTCTAGCCCATCACCAGATGAACCAGACCTGACACGACTCTAAGCATAGCAGGCATAGCAAGGTAGGAACAACACATACATATGGCTCAATCAACTCCTACACATGCTAGTGGGTTTCATCTAGTTACTGTGGCAATGACAGGTCATGCAGAGGAAATGGGTTCAACTACCGTAGCACACAGCAGTTTGAAACGCGTTGTCTTAATGCGGTAAAAGAGAGCAAGAGCGAGAACATGGGATTGTATCGATATGATCAAATGGTTGGTTGCTTGCCTGATGGTTCGATGCACTGATACGGTTCTTCGTTAGGGTAATCACGGTACTCCTCGGAGGCAGAACCTGCCGCAAAGAACACCGATACACAACCATCACCAAACAATGTGCAACAATATGATGCATGCATGAAACATAGCAATATGAGTGTGTTGGGCTAATGCAACTAAGACCGGAAGGGTTTGAACCAATTTGAATCAAAGATTCAAATTTCCAACTCAAACATGGCCCTTTAAAGTGTTTTTCCTTGTTCTGTATTAAACATCAGGTTAACTTGTTTAATCATGCATGAAAATAGTACAGATGGATAGATTGGATTTTTCTGATCATTTTTCATATATAATTTGTCTGATTTGGAGTTACAGAATAAAAGTTATGAATTTTTGAAGTTTAAACTATATTCTGGAATTTCCTATATTAGATTAATTCCAGAAAATCAATTATTGCGTTAGCCTGACGTCAGTGTGACGTCAGCAGGTCAACGGGACACGTCCGGGTCAAACCTGACAGTGGGTCCCGCGTGTCAGTGTGATTAATTTAATTAAAGTTTAATAAAACTAAACCTGTTTAATTAACAGGGCTGGGCCCTACCTGTCATTGACTCAGGGGAGTCAACCAGGGCCCACCCGGGGTCAAACCCTGGTCGGCTGCACCGGCGTTTAGCCGCCGGCGAGCCCGACGCGGCGGCGGAAGTGGTTTTGGCTGTTTCGGCCACCAAATGGGTCGCGGAGACCACCGGAGTGGAGCTGAGGACGAGCCGCAGCTCTTGGTGGAGTCCGTTGGGGTCGGGGTGGCCGGAGTTGGCGCCGGCGACGACTTTGGCGGCCACCGGGGTTCGGCCGAAGACGAACTTGACGCTAGAGGGGTCGGTGAGGCGCGGGGAGTAGCTAGCTAGGTGCTACGTGACGCGGTGAGTGTGATGGACACCGTGGAGTGGTCGGAGGGTGACCGGGAGCACGTCGGCGACGAGCTCCACGGCGGTGGGTGCGGTTGAGCTCCGGGAGGTCGCTACACAGCTCGGGAGCAAGAAAAGGAGGGGGGGAAAGATGGCTAAGCTCATAGTGAGTGCGACGAAGCCCTTGGTGCGGCCGGGGATGGACCGGAGCGACGACGGCGTTGAAGGGGATCTCCGGCGACGGCGGTTCGGGCGAGGTCATTGCGGTGGACTTGGGCATTGCGAGCGCCCGGGGCTCGGCTTGCTCGATGGAGTGGACAGCGGCGGAGCTCCTGGACACGATGAGAGGACGCACGGGCGGCGGGGAGCACGGCTACGACGAAGGCACGGCGGTGGTGGCATCGGTCATGGCGG
>NC_041390.1:64630221-64767859 GCF_002162155.2 Triticum dicoccoides | reverse complement strand
AGGGGGAGGAGCTGGAGAGGAGAGGGGGTGTCTGGGGGGTTCGGGGGAGCGAGGGAGGCCGGTCCACGACGTCACCGGGCGAGGGGAGCGGCGAGGCGGCGAGCAGGTGCGTGGCGCGCGCTACGGTCGCCGTCGGGCACCTGCCTGCCTGCCTGGCCGGCAAGCAGCTCGTTGGAGCGGCGCTGGGCTGGGCCGGCAGGTGGGCCGGGAGCAGGCATCAGGTAGGTTTTTTCCATTTCTTTCTGTTTTCTGTTTTTTTAATACTTCTGCAACTTTGTTGAATTAAATAAAATACTTAGGCAACTCCTAAAATCACCAAACTACTCCTGGTCCATAGTTGGATTATTTCCAACATGAAACATTTTAGTTTGGAGATATTTGAGCATTTAAATATTTTATATAATTTTAAATGCCCAAATTCAAATATTTATGATTTAATTCAAAAACCCTAAGATGGCCTAGGAAAATGTGCATCACTTTTGGCAGAGGTTCTGAACCAAGACAAAAATGATGGGCATTTTAGAAGGGCATTTCAGGTTCATTGAAAAAGTTTTTAGTAAACCCTAACTGGTTTCAGAGGGGACTGGGGGTTCTGTCATCCCCATTTCAGGTTTCTGATGAAAGAATAAACATGATGCAACACTCTAATGCATAAACTAGCTAGGATGTGACAACTCACCGCCACTCAAAAGAATCTCGTCCCGAGATTTGGGTTCCTCCGGAAAGAAGGCGGGATACTCAAGTCGAAGACGATCCTCCCTTTCCCAAGTTGCTTCATCCTCAGAATGGTGCGACCATTGTACTTTGAGAAACTTGATATTATGACGTCGAGTGGTACGCTCGGCCTGATCGAGGATACGAATGGGGTACTCTCGATACGTGAGATTATCTTGGAGATCAAGCGTTTCGTGGTCCACTCCACGGACAGGATCCGAGAAGCAACGCCTAAGTTGAGAAACATGGAAGACATCGTGGACTCTGGAGAGGTGCGGAGGTAGCTCCAACTGGTAGGCAACTTCTCCTCGTTTAGCGAGAATGCGAAAAGGTCCAATGTAACGAGGAGCCAATTTGCCTTTGATACCAAAACGATGGGTTCCCTTCAGAGGGGTAACCCGAAGGTAAGCCTTCTCGTCAACCTCGAAAGTCATAGCCTTATGTTTTCGGTCATATTGACTCTTTTGACGAGATTGGGCTGTTTTCAACTTTTCACGAACGATGCGAACTTGCTCTTCTGCTTCCTGAATCATATCCGGGCCAAAGAATTGTCTTTCCCCGGTCTCTGACCAGTTAAGGGGTGTTCGACACCGTCGTCCATAGAGAACTTCAAAAGGGGCTTTACCCAAGCTAGATTGATAGCTGTTGTTGTAAGCGAATTCGGCAAATGGGAGGCACTTTTCCCAATCCATTCCGAATGAGATAACAGAGGCTCGAAGCATGTCTTCTAGGATCTGGTTGACGCGTTCCACTTGACCACTCGATTGAGGGTGAAAAGCGGTGCTAAAGGAAAGGCGGGTTCCCATAGCATTTTGGAAACTTTCCCAAAATCGAGAGGTGAAAAGACTTCCTCGATCCGAGTTAATTTCCAAGGGAACACCATGGAGAGACACTATTCGGGAGATGTATAAGTCTTCCAGCTGACTAGCGGTTATACTCTCGCGAACAGGTAAGAAATGGGCCACTTTGGAAAGACGATCAACAACGACGAAGATAGCATTATTCCCTCTTTTGGTCCTGGGAAAACCGGTAATGAAGTCCATACCAATTTTATCCCATTTCCATTCAGGAATAGCTAAGGGTTGAAGGGTGCCAGCAGGCCGTTGATGCTCTGCTTTTACACGACGGCAGACGTCGCAATTAGCAATATACTGAGAAATTTCTCTCTTCATCCTAGTCCACCAGAACCTCTGACGTAGGTCCTGATACATCTTAGTACTACCGGGATGAATGGTGAGAGGAGATTCATGAGCCTCCTTAAGGATCAATCGCCTCAGGTTTCGCACTTTGGGAACCACTAGTCGATTCCCGAAGTATACGGCCCCTTGATCATTGATGGAGAAACAATTCGCAACTCCTTTCGTGATGTTTCTCTTGATGCGGGAAATTCCCGGATCTACCTTCTGTGCTTTGATGATCTGGTCCGTAAGGGTAGGTTTCGCCACCAAGGTGGAAAGAAAACCTTGAGGAACAATGTGAAGGTTAAGCTTCCGAAATTCCTCATGGAGAAGCGGTTGACTTTGTTGTAGCATTAGGTTGTTACAATAAGATTTACGACTTAACGCATCAGCCATGACATTGGCTTTCCCTGGGGTGTAAGTTATTCCTAAGTCGAAATCTGTGATCAACTCAACCCAACGTCTTTTCCTGAGATTCAAATCCGGTTGGGTGAAAATGTACTTCAGACTTTGGTGATCAGTGAATATTTCGCAACGGTTACCGAGGAGGTAATGTCGCCAGGTCTTAAGTGCATAGACTACGGCTGCAAGCTCTAGATCATGAGTAGGATAATTCCCCTCATGTGGGTGCAATTGCCGTGAAGCGTAAGCAATTACGTGTCGATCTTGCATGAGATTGCAACCTAGTCCTTGTCGCGAGGCGTCGCAGTAGATAACAAAGTCCTTGGAGAAATCTGGCGGTACCAGTACGGGAGCAGAAGTCAGGCGTCTTTTCAGTTCCTGAAAGCTGTGCTCACATTGTGGAGTCCAATCGAACTTTTTATCTTTCTTGAGGAGTTCGGTTAGAGGTTTAGCAACTTTGGAGAAGTTCTCGACAAAGCGACGACAATAGCTCGCTAAGCCCAGAAAACTCTGAACTTGCTTGACCGATTCAGGTGGAGTCCAATTAAGGACGGCTTGAACTCGCTCAGGGTTAACAGCAATACCTTTACCAGATATTACATGACCCAGATAGGTCACTTCCGACAACCAGAATTCACATTTAGAAAATTTGGCATAAAGGCGATGCTCTCGAAGTTTCTTCAACACTAGCCTTAGATGTTCGGCATGTTCTTCCTCGTTCTTGGAGTAGATGAGTATATCATCGAGATAAACCACGACGAATTTATCCAAATACTCCATGAAGATTGAGTTCATTAACCGAGAAAAGGTGGCTGGAGCGTTGGTTAAACCGAAGGACTTGACGGTGTACTCGTATTGGCCATAACGAGTAACAAAGGCCGTTTTAGGAATGTCCCCGTTTCTGATTTTGATTTGATGTTAGCCCAACCTCAAGTCCATTTTGGAGAGGACTGAGGATCCAGCGAGCTGATCATACAGGTCGTTGATCCTAGGGAGCGGATATTTGTTCTTGATTGTGACCAAATTGACAGGTCGGTAATCTACAACCATCCGGTCCGTACCATCCTTCTTCTTGACGAAGAGGACGGGGCAAGCCCACGGAGATGAACTAGGTCGGATGAAACCCTTTTTCAAGGACTCATCGAGTTGTTTCTTAAGCTCGGCTAGTTCTAGTGGTGCCATCTTATAGGGTCTTCTAGCAATCGGAACGGTTCCTGGAATGAGGTCTATTACGAACTCAACATCCCTGTCAGGTGGAACACCTGGCAATTCCTCTGGGAAGACATCCGGGAACTCACGGACTACCGGAACGTCCTCAAGGTCTGGCAAAGGGCTGGCGTTAAGAGAATATAATTGTCGCTCGGCTAACCGGGTCAAAACATTGACTATCTTCCCTGAAGGGCGAGGCGGCGAGCAGGTGCGTGGCGCGCGCTACGGTCGCCGTCGGGCACCTGCCTGCCTCCCTGGCCGGCAAGCAGCTCGCTGGAGCGGTGCTGGGTTGGGCCGGCAGGTGGGCCGGGAGCAGGCGTCAGGTAGGTTTTTTCCATTTCTTTCTGTTTTCTGTTTTTTTAATACTTCTGCAACTTTGTTGAATTAAATAAAATACTTAGGCAACTCCTAAAATCACCAAACTACTCCTGGTCCATAGTTGGATTATTTCCAACATGAAACATTTTAGTTTGGAGATATTTGAGCATTTAAATATTTTATATAATTTTAAATGCCCAAATTCAAATATTTATGATTTAATTCAAAAACCTAAGATGGCCTAGGAAAATGTGCATCACTTTTGGCAGAGGTTCTGAACCAAGACAAAAATGATGGGCATTTTAGAAGGGCATTTCAGGTTCATTGAAAAAGTTTTTAGTAAACCCTAACTGGTTTCAGAGGGGACTGGGGGTTCTGTCATCCCCATTTCAGGTTTCTGATGAAAGAATAAATATGATGCAACACTCTAATGCATAAACTAGCTAGGATGTGACACCCAAGGCCAAGGATGACGCGGAGGTGTTGTCCCAAAGGACTTTCTCGGGACGACGGGAGAGACACAGGAGGCGCCAGAAGGCGATGCCTTTGTTGCCGGACACCAGCGGGAGCCAATCCCCATGGAGACCGGTGGTGAGGAGGGCCGTGTTCAGTCCGGCCCTCAGCCGGACTCGATTCCGGAGACCGATGTGGCTCCCGAATCCAGCATGCAACCTTCTTCGAAAGAAGGGGGTATGCGTATTCCGCCGGTGACCCCTGTCCCACCCGGGGCACCGGATAATCTGCTAGAAGCGCTGCGAGGCGCTTCCATTGTGGATGAGCACCGTGCCCTTATGGGCACGGTAATCGAGAAGGTTCAGTCCACCAAAAGCGGACTGACCGAAGCCTGCGCTAGCCTTTTAACAGGTTTGGAGGTAAGTAATGTAGTTGTAGAAAGGATATCACGGTGTAGACAGTAGCCCCTGATGCTCTGTTCGGTGTTCGGAAAGAAAAAGCCAAATAGAGGACCAAAATAATTTTCATAGGAGTCTAGCATAAGATGTCTATGAGAATAAGCAGGCGTCACTGCTGGCTGCTGCCGCTCATACTACGGAGGTCACCGGCCTGAAGCAGAGTCTGGAGCGGGCCGAAGAAGAGCTCGGCCTTGTGAAGAAGCAGCTGATACGTCTCCAACGTATCTATAATTTTTGATTGCTCCATGCTATATTATCTACTGTTTTGGACATTATTGGGCTTTATTATCCACTTTTATATTATTTTTGGGACTAACCTATTAACCGGAGGCCCAGCCCAGAATTTTTGTTTTTTGCCTATTTGAGGGATTCGATGAAAAGGAATATCAAACAGAGTCCAAACGGAATGAAACCTTCTGGAACGTGATTTTCTCAACGAACAAGACCCGGGAGACTTGGACCCTACGTCAAGAAAGAAAAGAGGAGGCCACGAGGTAGGGGGCGCGCCCACCCCCACCAGGCGCGCCCTCCACCCTCGTGGGCCCCCTGTTGCTCCACCGACGTACTCCTTCCTCCTATATATATCCACGTACCCCCAAACAATCAGAACAGGAGCCAAAACCCTAATTCCACCGCCGTAACTTTCTATATCCATGAGATCCCATCTTGGGGCCTGTTCTGGAGCTCCGCCGGAGGGGGCATCGATCACGGAGGGCTTCTACATCAACACCATAGCCCCTCTGATTATCGGTGTAAATGACCACGGGTAGCCTAGCCGGCACCCCTGGCCCCTCTGAAAAAAATTACGAGCCGATCCGGCCCTCAAGAATCCAAGATGCGGGGCCGCCTTCCCCTTGCCGGCTGTCCCCCTGGCCGACTACCGGAAGGCAGCCCGACTTCAGCCCTCATGAAGAAAGCCGCGGGAGGGCCGCCTCCGAGAAGCCGGCCGCGAGAAGGTCGACTCCTAGAGGCTGGCTCCCACAAAGCGGTCAGGATCGCACCCTCGAAGTCTGCGTCCTCATAACGGCAATGTGACGGGGCGTGGGTACAGTAAAGCCTGCCACCCCCGAATCCCGGAGCACGCCTGGCACAATGCGCCGTACGGGTGGCCGTGACCCGTCCGGCGCAGCACTGTTGCCACGTTCACCCTGATGTCATCCACGACGGGCTGCCAGTGCGGCCCACGGGCGGTGGGCCCCTTCGGGCAGAGAGACACCTGAAGGCGGCCAGGCCTCCCCCAGTCGGCCCAAGACAAAGCCGGCTCTCCATAGCCAGCTTGCCACCTCCCTCAAAGGAGACGCCCCATTAAGGAGACAAGACGCGGTGGGGCTACAGCGATCACCCGCCGGACGGCGGCATTGTAGCCACGCCCACCTCGGTGAAGCCCCCGTCACCAGGATTGAGCAATAGTAACCAGCCCCCGACCGGGCACTGGACAGTGGGGCCTTCCTGTCGACCAAGGAGCCAGTAGCCGGCGGGACCCACCAGCCGGCGGGCCCCGCCTGCCGGCGCAGAAGCCGGCGAGTGTAGACACAGACGGCTGGCCCCCACACCCAGTCGGATTACTATTGTACCCCCGGGGGGTAGGCCTATATAAACCCCTTGGGACGCCCATGCAAAAGGGTTGATCCCTGCTAGTCTTATACACCACATAGGGAGGAGAAGAGAGCGAGTCGTGCCCTTCTTCCTCCTCTCGCTGAACAGCTCAAGGAGCATCGTGTAGCTACTTGTTCATCTAGTGACCATGCGGAGACCCCGCAGAGCAGCAGTAGGGATGTTATCTCCACGGAGAGCCCCGAAACTAGGTAAGATTCGCCGGCGTGCATGTCTTCTCCTCATCCCGTTTCCAGGCACCGGCGACGTCTTACTGGCTCCCACAATGATAAGCCACCCGTTGGCATATGTCGCATCTACCACCCGACATTTGGCGCCCACCGTGGGGCCAGGTGCACCATCGTCCGGAGACCTGTTCTGGACAGGAACCCTCTTCCTCCCCCGCGAGCATAGCTAGCCCGACACGCCCGATGGCGCTTGCCACGACGTGCTGCAAGGCGTCACCAACGTCTGTGCGGCGATCGGCCTCGCCGATCTCCTTGACAATTCCCTCATCTCCGACGAGGTCGCCTCCGACGCGGGCACCGACCACCTCGTCAACCTCCTCGGCCAGCTCCATGTCTCCGGCGAGCCTGTTGTGGACTTGGAGTCGGTTGGCTCCACAGATCCGATGCCTGTCGACTCCGACACGGCCTCAGTCAACACTTTCCCCACCAACGTCACGATCTACAATGACCCGCTTCCCCGGGCCGATGGCTGCGACGCTGTAACCACCGAGGTGATGGTCATCGGCCACGGTGGCGCTTCTGACGAGAGCACCCACGACGCCCCGCACGCGGCGGTCCACGACTTGTCCATCCCCCTCCCGGCCGATGCCGACGCTGAAGCACTGGAGGCTCACCGCCTCGCCCTCCTCACGGAGGGCCGGAAGTTGGTTTCCATGAGACGCCTCGCTGAGGCCCACCGACGCGAGGCCGACCGCGCTGCCTTTGGCACGCCGCCCCCAGGCGGGCCCAGCCGGGCCGACGTTGTCAGACAGCGTGGCACTGTCATCGCCGATACGCTAGGAGTCGACCGCCCAGACTACGCCACTCCACTCGAGAACCTGCGCGCCGCCCAGGCGGCCGTAGACGAGTTAGATGGACTGGGGGCCGAAGAACTCCCCCACATGACCCGACGCATCCAGGAGCTAATCAATTGGAATCGCGTTGCGGCACGAAGCCGACGCCCGCGCGGAAACCCTCCCCCGCGCCGAGATCACGGCGCGACGTCCCGGACGCCGACTACGGGTAAAACCCGCGCGCGGCGTGAGAAAGAGCCGGCTGCCAGCCGAAGCCGAACCCGAGTCTCCATCGAGCGAGACACAGAAGGCCACCCCCAGGCCGTGGAGTGGCGGGGCAACCCGCCTCCGTCTCGGCCCCATGGAGAGAGATATCCCACCCCACCGCCTGTTGTGCATCCGACTCTCAGTGGCCGGCTAGGTCGCCGCGAAGGAGTCGGCGAGAACGATGCCCGCCATCGGATCGACCGCCTGGCGCGATCCCTGGCACTGGAAGAAGAAGACGATGTCGGCCCGCCTTGCTTCGGCCCCCGCATCCGCGACGAGCCTTTCCCCAAAGGGTTCTCGCTCCCAAGAGACACGCCCAAGTACAACGGCTCCATGAAGCTGGAAGATTGGTTGATCGACTACTCCATGGCGGTTAGCATAGCCAACGGCAACAGGCGCGTTGCCGTGAAGTACGTGCCCCTCATACTGCAGGGCACGACGCGGACCTGGCTCAACAGCCTCAAGCCATACAGCATCAACAGCTGGCTAGACTTCACAGAAGCCTTCGTCCGCAACTTCACCAGCACCTACAAGCGGGCTCCCAAGCCCAGACAGCTCTCCTTGTGCGTACAAGGCCCCGCCGAGTCCACTCGCGACTACCTCACGCGTTGGGCCGAGCTCCGCAACTCTTGCGAAGGGGTGCATGAGGTGCAAGCCATAGAATACTTCACTGCCGGGTGCCGAGAAGGCACCCTCCTCAAGCACAAGCTCCTCTGCGACGAGCTGACTACCCTCGACGAGCTTCTGGTCTTAGCGGACAAGTACGCCACCGCCGACTCCTCAATGAAGACCGAACTCCGGGTAGACGCGTCCGGGAAGGTACTCAACCCGGTGCCTAAGACGCCGGCTGGGGACTCCAGCCGATGCCCACACCAGAATGACCACAAGCGCAAGGGCCCCGTGCCGTCCTCCACCAGTCGACAGGTGGCCACAGTCGAAGACGAGCAGCCCGAAGGGCGGCCCGCACCCAAGAAGCAGAGGGGCGGCAAGCCGGCTTGGCAGCCGGCCTTCTCCTACGAGCAGACTCTCGATGCCCCATGCAAGTTCCACAGCGGTGTGAAGCCGTCCAACCACACGACCCGGAAGTGCCACTGACTCACCCGAATCTCCAAAGGCGAAGGGCTCGCGCCACCTCCGCCTGCCGGTTCGCCGCCTCCGGCTCCGCAGCCGCCGACCGCTCGGCCCGCAGTCGGAGCTGTGCACGATGAGTTCCCCGACGAGCATGCCGCCTATGTCATCTTTACAAGCCAGCCCGAAGACCGGTGCAGCAAACGCCGAGAGCACCAAGAAGTCAGCATGGTCGCTGCCAACCCCGCTGAGCACATGCACTGGTCAGAAAAACCTATCAGCTGGAGCCGGGCCGACCACCCAGAGGTGATGCCGTCTCCCGGCTCTTATGCGTTGGTTTTGGATGCCACCCTTGCAACGGATAGACGCGCCGCCCGTTTCTCCCGCGTGCTGATAGACGGCGCGGAGCAGCATCAACATCCTATACCGTGACACCCTGGAGAAGCTGAATGTCAAGACGAAGCAACTCATGCCTACTCGGACTGTGTTCCATGGCATCGTACCCGGCCTGTCCTACGCCCCCATTGGCAAGATCAAGATTGATGTACTTTTTGGGGACAAGGAGCATTTCCGCCGGGAAGCAATCTGGTTTGAAGTGGTGGACCTGGAGAGCCCCTACCATGCATTGCTTGGCCGACCTGCCTTGGCCAGGTTCTTGGCAGTTCCCCACTATGCATACCTCAAGATGAAGATGCCGAGCACCAAGGGCATCATCACCATAGCCGGCAATTACAAGAAGTCCTCCGAGTGCGCAGCAGCCAGCAGCCGGCTGGCCGAGTCCCTTGTGATTGCCGAAGAAAAGAAGATGTTGGACCGAGTCGTGGCCATGGCCGGCAAACAGTCGGCCTTGTCCCCCGATCCCAAGGAGCATGATGCTCAAGGATCTTTCCAGCCGGCCAAGGACACGAAGAAGATACCTCTTGACCCCGAGCACCCAGAGAGGTTTGCCGTCATCGGGGCAAACCTAAACCGCAAATAGGAAGGCAAGCTCGCCGATTTCCTCCGTGAGAATCGGGACATCTTTGCATGGTCCCCCAAGGACATGCCGGGTGTTCCGAAGGAATTCGCTGAGCACAAACTACATGTCCGAGAAGACGCAAAGCCAGTCAAACAACCCCTCCGCCGACTGTCGGAGGAGAAAAGAAGGATTGTGAGAGAGGAGATAGCCTGGCTTGTGGCAGCCGGCTTCATTATGGAAGTTTTCTTTCCAGAGTGGCTCGCCAACCCAGTCCTCGTGCTAAAGAAGAACAACTGTGCATAGACTACACGAGCCTCAACAAGGCCTGCCCCAAAGATCCCTTTGCCCTGCCAAGGATTGACCAAGTGATAGACTCCACGGCCGGATGCGAGCTGTTGAGTTTCTAGGATGCTTACTTAGGATACCACCAGATAAAGTTAGATCCGGCGGACCGCCTGAAGACCGCCTTCATCATGCCATTCGGAGCCTTCTGCTACCTGACTATGACATTCGGCTTGAGAAATGCCGGTGCCACTTTTCAGCGTTGCATGGAGAAGTGCCTCCTGAAGCAGCTCAGCAGAAATGCCCACGTCTACGTAGACGACATTGTGGTGAAGACGGAGAAGCGCGGCACCTTGCTGGAAGACCTCAGGGAAACATTTGAGAACCTACACCGGTTCCAAATCAAGCTCAACCCCGAGAAATGCGTGTTCGGAGTGCCAGCCGGCCAGCTCCTAGGCTTCCTGGTCTCCGAACGCGGCATCGAATGCAACCCAGTAAAGATCAAGGCCATTGAGAGAATGGCCATTCCCACCAAACTTCGAGACGTCCAGAAGTTTACCGGATGCTTGGCCTCCCTGAACCGCTTCATCAGCCGGCTCGGAGAGAAAGCTCTTCCCCTCTACCGCCTCATGAAGAAGACCAACCACTTTGAGTGGAATGACCAAGCCGACCAAGCTTTTCACGAGCTGAAGAAGATGCTGGCCACGCCGCCTATCCTGGCGGCGCCGACCGAGAAAGAGCCCATGCTCCTCTACATTGCCGCAACCAGCCGGGTAGTCAGCACCGTCATCGTAGTCCAACGCCCAGAAGAGGGCCGAGCCCAGCCGGTCCAGAGGCCGGTGTACCATTTGAGTGAGGTGTTGTCTACCTCAAAGCAGAACTACCCGCACTACCAGAAGATGTGCTACGGCGTGTACTTCGCCGCCAAGAAGCTGAAGCCCTACTCCCAAGAGCATCCCATCACGGTTGTATGCACCGCCCCGCTGGCCGAGATCATAGGCAGCCGCGATGCATCCGGCCGGGTGGCAAAATGGGCCATCGAGCTGGCCCCCTACACGATCTTCTACCAGCCTCTCACCGCCATCAAGTCCCAAGTACTGGCCGACTTCCTCGTCGACTGGGCCGAGACCTAGTACCTACCACCAGCTCCCGACTCCACTCATTGGCGCATGCACTTCGATGGGTCCAAGATGCGCACCGGCTTGGGAGCCCGCGTCATCCTCACCTGTCCCAAAGGCGACAAGCTCAGATACACGCTGCAAATTCACTTAGCCGCCTCCAACAACGTGGCCGAGTAACTCGGCATTCGCCGGATCCTATGTTATGGCGACTCGGACTTGGTGGTCCAGCAATCATCCGGTGACTAGGATGCCATGGACGCAAATATGGCAAGCTACCGCTTCCTCGTTCAGCAGATCGGTGGGTATTTTGAAGGTTGCGAGTTCCTCCACGTACCGCGAGCCGACAACGAGCCAGCTGATGCCCTGGCTCGAATAGGCTCCACTCGGCAAGCAATACCAACCGGTGTCTCTCTACAACGCCTCCTCAAGCCGTCTATCAAGCCGTCTCCAGAGTCCGATTCCATCTTCGTACCGCCTAACCCTGATACAACCGGGCCCGGCTCGAAGAACCAAGAAGGCGACCCGGGGACTTCGATAGTTGGCCAGGGGACATCAGCAGGCGGCTCGAGGACTTCCGTAGTTACGCCCGACCTGGGGACTACCACACCCAGCTCGGGGACTGCGGTAGTCGGCCCGGAGACTGCACCAACACAACAGGCGGAGGCCAACTCTAGCATTTCACCACCCAGCCCGCCCGCCCTGGTCGCAGTAGCCGTGTTGGCAAAAGAAGAAGTCGCAGCTCCATCATGGGCTCAATCCATCGTCAACTTCCTAATAAACCAAGATCTGTCAGCTGACGAAACAGAGGCAAGACAAGTCCAACGCCGAGCCGGAGCATACACAATCATCAACAGAGAACTCGTCAAGCGCAGTGTCACTGGAGTCCACCAGCGATGCGTGGAGCAAGAGAAGGGCATTGCAATCCTCAGAGACATCCACCAAGGAGAATGCGGCCACCATGCGGCCTCAAGATCACTCGTCGCCAAAGCCTTCCGCCATGGTTTCTTTTGGCTGACTGCTTTGGATGACGCCAAGGGGTTAGTTAAACATTGCAAAGGATGCCAACTCTTCAGCTCCAAGCAACACATGCCGGCTTTAGCACTCAAGACCATTCCCCTCACTTGGCCCTTCGCCATTTGGGGACTGGACATGGTGGGCCCATTCAAGACGGCGCGCGGCGGCATGACACATCTGCTTGTCGCCGTGGACAAATTCACCAAATGGATTGAGGCAAAGCCGATCAAGAAGCTGAATGGGCCGACTGCCGTGACATTTATCGCAGATATAACAACTCGGTACGGCATGCCACACAGCATCATCACCGACAATGGCACGAATTTCGCCAAGGGAGCCTTCGCATGTTTCTGCGCGACGCAAGGCATCTGGTTGGACTTAGCGTCCGTTGCCCACCCGCAGTCAAACGGCCAGGTCGAGCGAGCCAACAGCCTCATCCTTTCCGGCATCAAGCCCCGACTGGTCGTACCACTGGAGCGTTCAGTCGGCTGTTGGCTCGATGAGCTGCCAGCCGTCCTCTGGAGTCTGCGCACTAGACCAAACAAGTCAACCGGCTTCACTCCTTTCTTCCTCGTGTATGGTGCCGAGGCGGTCATCCCAACTGACATCGAGTTCGACTCGCCTCGGGTAACCACGTACACGGAAGCCGAGGCCAAGGAAGCACGAGAAGACGGTGTCGACCTGCTGGAAGAAGGCCGACTATTAGCCCTCAGCCGGTCCGCCATCTATCAGCAGGGCCTGCGCCGCTACCACAGCCGGAAGGTCAAGCCAAGATCCTTCCAAGAGGGCGATCTTGTGCTCCGGCTGATCCAGCGAACAGCCGGCCAGCACAAGCTCTCGGCCCCTTGGGAGGTCCCCTTCGTCATCAGCAGAGCCTTAGGCAACGACTCCTACTACCTGATCGACGCGCAGAAGCCGAAGGCACGAAAGAGAGACGACTCCGGCAAGGAGTCGGAACGACCATGGAACGCCAACCTCCCCCGAAGGTTTTACAGTTGAAATGCAGTATGTATCACGCTAACTTTTGTACTAAGTATGAGACAATAGGCCCCCCGAGGAGAGCTCGGGGACTGCCATCTTTTAGCTATGAATCAAAAGTATCATGCTTATGACCTTGGCATTACATTCACTTTTTCCGTCCGGCACTGGGTTCGACTAGTCGGCCTGGGGACTGGCCGCCTGGAGTTATATTAGGAGTCCTACCTGCGGTCAGACAAGTAGTGTGCCGGCACCCAAGCCTTCTCTTGCCAAAAGTCGCAGTTCAAAGAACCGGCTGTCCGGTTGGCAAGAGTTAAAGGCAGGAAAGGACGCCCACACGAAAAACGGCTAGGGACTAACGGACTAATATAACAAAAGCCGGTTTTTCTCCCACCACCGACCAACTACCAGAGTAGCCAGCCGGCCGGCTTCCATTCACCTCGCTTCAATCTAAGAAAGCTCGAGTACTTGCCTTCCCAAAAGGGGAAGGCGGCAAAGGAAACCGCCTAAGGATAAAAAAGCATACATGAATGGAAACCAAACACGCACACAATAATATTTACATAAAAGACCTTCAAAAGGCCAACATTCAACATAGTTCGAATACATCCCCAGTGGGTGGAACTGCGCAAGTTTAATAAAATTGTTCAAAAGGCAACAAGCAGGAAAAAACAAGGACGGCAGATTAAGCCAAGGGAGCGACTGGCGAGTCGGGTAGGTCGGTGGAGACGGCACTGCCGGCTGGAGGAGTGGCCAGCTGGCCGCTTCACCAACCGGCTCAACATCTTCACCTTCCTCTCCTTCGTCGTCTTCGCCTTCATCGCTGGAGGCAATCCCCTCTGTCGAGTGCTCACCCGCTGCCGGGTCCAGCCCGAACCACTCCTCCGACTGGGCAACGCCGTCGTCATTTATTTCAGGAGCGAAGACACTGATGTCAGTGCACTCGGCGATCGTCGAAGCATGCTGAGAGATAGCCGGCCGCACCTCCTCCATCTCTTCGTCGGCCTCCAGCCGCCAGGTGCGCAGCTGGTCCAGGTTCGGCCCCGGATACCAGGCTCAGACGAACTCCAGTGCCTGCCCAGCTCCAAGCCGGGCTGCCGATGCCTTCCAGGCCTCGAAGCGGCCAACCGCAACCTCCAGCCAGTCGGCAGTCCGACTCGGGGTGCGGGGAATCGTCTCGCTTGGCCAGAGGGCGGCCAACACCTGCGCCCCGGCGCGCTAGAGGCGGCGGAGCATACGGTGAGCCGGCTGCAGCCGGGCTTGGACCGCGAGGAGTTGCTCCTCAAGCGTCCGGCTCGCGTCCGGCGCGATTTCAGCCCCCGCCTGCCGGTGCGCCTCGCGATGGGCCTCGATGGTTTGGGTGGCGAAGACAGAGTAGCCAGGAAAGTAGTCTGCACAGAGAACAAAAAGCAGCACAAGTCAGAACACAAATCAGGGATCAAGGGGCAAGCACGGAGTGAAGAAGACGGCTTACCGTCGATCAGATCCTCGATACGACTGAAGCCCTCGCTCAGCGCCTGCTTCGCTTCAGCCCAGCCCGCCGCTTCGGTCTTGAGCTCGGCCTTCAGGGCGTCCTCGCTATCCTGCGCCTTCTTCAGGGCCGCCTTGTGGCTCTCCTCCTGGTCGGCCAACTTCTTGGCCAGGCGGTCATGCTCCAGGACCAAGGCGTTATACTCGGCTTCCTTGGCGCGAAGGGCGGCCTGGGCCCCACTGAGCTACCCCCTCAAGTCGGCATTGGCTCCTGCAAGCATGAAGACAAAGGAAAAATTAATAAGGAAGAAGTCGTCAAGGAAGATCCGACCCGGCTGCTCAGCAGTCGGCCCAAATCTCGGGGACTACACCCAGTGGGTGCACTGACGTGCCCCCACAGGAGATGAACGAGACAAAGTACGCACTCCGGCTGCTGGTCAGGTCCTCGGTTCTCCGGCCCAGCTCCTGAGCCTGGGAGTTGAAGGCGGTTGCGCGGAGGTTATGATACTCCTGGAAGATTATACATGAGGCAAGGATAAGTTAAGTTGTCAGGACCTAGTAAGTTCCAAGCCGCCTACGCAGCAGCCGACACGGAACTCGGGGACTACACCCAGTGGGTGCGCTGACGCGCCCCACGGAAGAAATCAAAAGAGCAAAATAACCAAGGCCAGAAGACTCACCCGGATGACGGCCCGCATCGCGAGGAACTCTTGGGTGTATCGCTGCAGCGAGGCGGCCTGAGCTTGAAGCCGGTTCCAGACCTCCTGGGCCCCCGCGTTCAGCTCGCCCGTTCCCCCGCTGGGAGTCCACTCGGACGTGCTGGCGCTGGCAGCCTCCAGGGTCTCCGCCGTCTGGTTAGCGCCCGCTGCTCGGTGTGGTTCCAGCGCGGAGGCGCCACCCCCTGCGCGCCGGCGCAATGCCGGCTGCACCTCGAGGACGGCCCCTGCCTCCGGCTCGCCCCCGGACGGCTGCTCTGGCGCCGCAGCTGATTGGCCGCTTTGGCCCGCTCCAGTCGGCGCCGTCTGCGGCGCCCCCTCCATGAAGATCACGTGGTCCTCCCTCCTCTCCATCACCGGCGGGCCTTGGTCGACCTCCCCCGATGGGGGCATGGGAATGTCGGGGGCCACGGCGCGGAGGGGAACAACGAGCAGCGGAGGCTGGTTGTGCGAGGCCTCCACCTCCGTCTCCGCGGCTGCTGCCTCCGCCCGGGCCTTGGCCGCCACGTCGGCCTGTCCCTTCGTCGCCTGGGCGGTCCTTCGCTCCGCCGCCTCCCGCTCCTCCCGCGCCTCCCGTGCGCTCTGCTCCGTGGCCTCCTTAAGGTCGGCGCGGGGATCCACGTGACGGGAGCCTGAGGACCCTCCAGTCGGCCCGACTACGGAGCCGCCAGGACCTCGCTCAAGGGAAAGCGGCACCCTGTCCGGCAAGCAAAGAAAGGTTTAGAAGAGCTTCGATTGAAAAGGACAACAACAAAAAACTATATATAAAATATGCAAGATGTTTGATGACTTACGCCGAGATCGCCTGCGATTGTTTCACCGCCTTGCGGAAGCGGGCCGCCTTCGCGGCCACCTCATCCCGCTTGGTCGCCGCCGTGGATGCCTTGGATTTCTTCGGCCGGCTGCCGAAGAAGGTCGACGTGGCCCGGCGCTTCTGCGCGCCGCCACGGGCAGCCAGCGCGGCAAACGAGCCCGCGCCTTGATGATCAAGCGTCGGCTGGCGGTGCGGGGCGGCTTCGACCTCGTCGTCGTCCGGCCAGTCCTCGAAGCCGGCTCCTGGCCCCGCGCCTCCTGCCTTGTCGCCTTCCCCCACGATGGCGTCTTCCATGGCGGCCGCTCCCAGGTCCGGATCATCGGCGTCGTCCACCTGCGATCGGGGAGGAGCTGGCGCTCTACCCCCGCGGCCTCGGCCGTCGGCGGAAGAAGAGGGTTCTGCTAAGGGCAAACCAACTGATCAGAGGTCGGCTATCATGAGGCTGGCCACAAGAAGGAAGAAAAAGAAGAAAAACTTACGGCAGGCGGAGGGTTGGCGCGGGAATACGGCCCCTTGCCGTATCACCAATCCTCGGCGAGCTTGAAGTTGGAGATGTAGTTCACCATGTAAGACACCTCTGCATGAGGCATCTCCCTGGTGCTCAGCCGGCATGGGTCGAAGCGCCGCTCATCTGGCAAATCATGTGAGGCCGGCCTTGGAGCGGAAGTACTCAGCACTCCACGAAGGCGGCCACCAAGTCGGCTCCGGTCAGGCCCTCCGACTGGATCATCACCCGAAGCCGGGAGACGGTTACGTTTCCGGCCTGAGACAGCGACCTGGCCCGGTAGCTCCATGAAGGTTGCCTCCCAGCCGGTGGGCCAGCTACGTAAGCCGGCAGGTTGAGTAGTCGCCTTGCTGGGCGACGTTCTTCACGTAAAAGTAGGACTTCTGCCAGAGCTTCACCGACTGGATCAGCGGGATGGGCGGGAACGGACTGTTCTCGCCCGTCCGCCTCATGGCAATGAAGGCTCCGCAGGGGGCGGGCACGCCCGCGACGACGGTGCCGAGCTTGCTCTGGAAGAATCCCCCCAGAGCTCGAGAGTGGGGAGAACCCCAAGAAAGCCCTCGCACAGGGTGACGAAAGCCGACAGCAGCATCACCGCGTTGGGCATGAGGTGATGCGGCTGGAGGTGGTAGAATTCGAGGAAGGCTCGAAGGAATCCGCTCGCTGGGAGGCCGAAGCCGCGCAGGCAGTGCGAGCGGAAGATCACCCGCTCACCCTCCTCCGGCGCCGGCGAGATCTCCCTCTCCAGCGCCCGACGAACACGCACGAAGTTCTCGCCCGGCAGGCGCCGCGTCCGGCGGAGGAACTCGACGTGGTCCTCGTGGACGTTGGAGCCATCCCACGAGCTCGAAAGCGCCATGGGAGAGATGTGGCGGGGAGCAAGATGAAGCGACGGCGGTGACACGCGTGACCCTGCTACGGCAGGGCCAAAGGAACCGAGAGACCCGACGGCGGAACGGCGCGGAAATGGGTTGCTGCGGCGGCGAAGAGAAGAAGAAGGAGGGCGAGAAGGGGCGGAGTGAGGAAGAGCGTGCGAGCCTCTGCCGCTCCCCCTCCTCCTACTACTTATAGACCCACGCGGAGCCGAGGAGGCATGGCGTGGGGGAACGTGGGGATCAACTGTGCCCACTCCCCCACGTCCCACGATTATTGTGCCCTGATGGCATAATAAAACCGCCCCGGGAAGGCGAGCGGTCCATGTGGGCCGCAGAAGATCCGCGCTCGGGCCGAGGCCTACGAGTGGCGGGCCCGGGCCTGCGGTGGCGTCCCGTCGCGCGTGTGTGTTGGCAGGATTTCCTTGCCACGTGGCCCGCGGAATGGCGCGCGGTCAGCTCGCAGGGCGACCTGCGTTCCCGCCTACGAGAAACGGAGCTTTCCGAAGACGGCGCGCACAAGCAAAGCCAGCTCCTCGGGGTAGTAAGCTGACCTAGCTTCTCGTCCCTTTGTCAGCCTCGAAGCTCGATCAGCTTCGGGGACTACTGTCGGAGTAAATGACCACGGGTAGCCTAGCCGGCACCCCTGGCCCCTCTGGAAAAAATTACGAGCCGATCCGGCCCTCAAGAATCCAAGATGCGGGGCTGCCTTTCCCTTGCCGGCGGTCCCCCTGGCCGACTACCGGAAGGCGGCCCGACTTCAGCCCTCATGAAGAAAGCCGCGGGAGGGCCGGCTCCGAGAAGCCGGCCGCGAGAAGGCCGACTCCTAGAGGTCGGCTCCCACAAAGCGGTCAGGATCGCACCCTCGAAGTTCGCGTCCTCATAACGGCAATGTGACGGGGCGTGGGTACAGTAAAGCCTGCCACCCCGAATCCCGGAGCATGCCTGGCACAGTGCGCCGTACGGGTGGCCATGACCCGTTCGGCGCGGCACTATTGCCACGTTGACCCTGATGTCATCCACGATGGGCTAACAGTGCGGCCCACGGGTGATGGGCCCCTTCGGGCAGAGAGACACCTGAAGGCGGCCAGGCCTCCCCCAGTCGGCCCAAGACAAAGCCGGCTCTCCATAGCCGGCTTGCCACCTCCCTCGAAGGAGACGCCCCATTAAGGAGACAAGACGCGGTGAAGCTACAGCGATCACCCGCCGGACGGCGGCACTGTAGCCACGCCCACCTCGGTGAAGCCCCCGTCACCAGGATTGAGCAACAGTAACCAGCCCCCGACCGGGCCCTGGACAGTGGGGCCTGCCTGTCGACCAAGGAGCCGGCAGCCGGCGGGACCCACCAGCCGGCGGGCTCCTCCTGCCGGCGCAGAAGCCGGCGAGTGTAGACACAGACGGCTAGGCCCCATGCCCAGCCGGATTACCATTGTACCCCCAGGGGGTAGGCCTATATAAACCCCCCGGGACGCCCATGCAAAAGGGTTGATCCCTGCTAGTCTTAGACACCACATAGGGAGGAGAAGAGAGCGAGTCGTGCCCTTCTTCCTCCTCTCATCGAACAGCTCAAGGAGCATCGTGTAACTACTTGTTCATCTAGTGACCATGCGGAGACCCCGCAGAGCAGCAGTAGGGGTGTTATCTCCACGGAGAGCCCCGAAGCTGGGTAAGATTCGCCGGCGTGCATGTCCTCGCCTCATCCCGTTTCCAGGCACCGGCGACGTCTTACTGGCTCCCACAATGATAAGCCACCCGTTGGCATATGTCGCACCTACCACCCAACACTGATGAAGCGTGAGTAGTTTACCTCAGACCTACGGGTCCATAGTTAGTAGCTAGATGGCTTCTTCTCTCTTTTTGGATCTCAATACAATGTTCTCCCCCTCTCTTGTGGAGATCTATTCGATGTAATCTTCTTTTTCCGGTGTGTTTGTTGAGACCGATGAATTGTGGGTTTATGATCAAGTCTATCTATGAATAATATTTGAATCTTCTCTGAATTCTTTTATGTATGATTGGTTATCTTTGCAAGTATCTCCAAATTATCAGTTTGGTTTGGCCTACTAGATTGATCTTTCTTGCAATGGGAGAAGTTCTTAGCTTTGAGTTCAATCTTGGGGTGTCCTTTCCCGATGACAGTAAGGGCAGCAAGGCACGTATTGTATTGTTGCCATTGAGGATAACAAGATGGGGTTTTCTTCATATTGCATGAGTCTATCCCTCTACATCATGTCATCTTGCTTAAGGCGTTACTCTGTTTTTAACTTAATACTCTAGATGCATGTTGGATAGCGGTCAATGAGTGGGGTAATAGTAGTAGATGCAGGCAGGAGTCAGTCTACTTGTCTTGGACGTGATGCCTACATACATGATCATACCTAGATATTTTCATAACTATGCTCAATTCTGTCAATTGCTCAACAGTAATTTGTTCACCCACCGTAGAATACTTATGCTCTCGAGAGAAGCCACTAGTGAAACCTATGGCCCCCGGGTCTATCTTAATCATATTAATCTCCTACTACTTAGTAAATTCCTTTGCTATTTACTTTGCCTTTATTTTAATTTGCATATTTATCATTAAAATACCAAAAATATTATATTATCATATCTATGAGATCTCACTCTCGTAAGTGGCCCTATAGGGATTCATAACCCCTATTTGCGTTGGTTGCGAGGATTTATTTGTTTTGTGCAGGTGCAAGGGACTCGCGCGTAGCCTCCTACTGGATTGATACCTTGGTTCTAAAAAACTGAGGTAAATACTTATGCTACTTTGCTGCATCATCCCTTCCTCTTCGGGGAAAACCAACGCAGTGCTCAAGAGGTAGCAAGAAGGATTTCTGGCACCGTGGACGGGGAGGTCTACGCAAATGTCAACATACCAAGTACCCATCACATACCCTTATCTCCCGCATTACATTATTTTCCATTTGCCTCTCATTTTCCTCTCCCCCCACTTCACCCTTGCCGTTTTATTCGCCCTCTCTCTCTCTATCCTCCCTCTCTATTTGCCTCTTTTTACCCGCTTGCTTTTTGTTTGCTTGTGTGTTAGTTTGCTTGCTTGTCACGATGGCTCAAGATAATACTAAATTGTGTGACTTCACCAATACCAAAAACAATGATTTTATTAGCACTCCGATTGCTCCTCTTATCGATGCTGAATCTTGTGAAATTAATACTACTTTGCTGAATCTTGCCATGAAATATCCATTTTCCGGCGTTCCTAGTGAAGATGCCGCTACCCATCTTAATAGCTTCGTTGATTCGTGTGACATGCAAAAGAAGAAATATGTAGATAATGATATTGTTAAATTGAAGCTATATCCTTTTTCACTTAGAGATCGTGCTAAAGCTTGGTTTTCGTCTTTGCCTAAAAATAGTATTGATTCATGGAACAAGTGCAAAGATGCTTTTATCCCTAAGTATTTTCCTCCCGCTAAGATCATCTCTCTTAGAAACGATATTATGAATTTTAAGCAACTTGATCATGAACATGTTGCACAATCTTGGGAGAGAATGAAATTAATAATACGTAATTTCCCTACTCATGGTTTAAATTTGTGGATGATTGTTCAATATGTTTATGCTGGATTGAATTTTGCTTCTAGAAATCTTTTAGATTCGGCCGCGGGAGGCACTTTTATGGAAACAACTTTAGGAGAATCTACTGAACTCCTAGATAATATTATGGTTAATTATTCTTAATGGCATACTGAAAGATCTACTAATAAAAAGGTGCATGCAATAGAAGAAATTAATGTTTTGAGTGGAAGATGGATGAACTTATGAAATTATTTGCTAATAAGAGTGTTTCTTCTGATCCTAATGATATGCCCTTGTCTACTTTGATTGAGAATAATAATGAATCTATGGATGTGAATTTTGTTGGTAGGAACGATTTCGGTAACAACGCGTATAGAGGAAATTTCAACCCTAGGCCTTATCCTAGTAATCCCTCTAATAATTATGGTAATTCCTACAACAATTCTTATTGAAATTATAATAAGATTCCCTCTGATTTTGAATCTAATATTAAAGAATTTATTACTTCGCAAAAGAATTTTAATGCTATGATTGAAGAAAAATTGCTTAAGATTGATGATTTGGCGAGGAACGTTGATAGAATTGCTCTTGATGTTGATTCTTTGAAACTTAGATCTATTCCACCTAAGCATGATATCAATGAGTCTCGCAAAAAGCCATGAGAATTTCCATTGATGAGTGCAAAGACAGAACCTCTAGGATGCGTGCTAAGAAAGATGCCTTTATAAGAGCGTGTTCTTCTAGTTGCTATGAAAATAAAGATGAAGATCTAAAAGTTATTGATGTGTCCCCTATTAAATCTTTGTTTTGCAATATGAATATTGATAATGATGGGACTGAATATGATCCACCTTTACCTAGAAGGCGTTCCAAGAATTCGGAGTTTGTTGATCTTGATGGTAAATTTGATAAAAGTGGGATTGAAGAAATTAAAACCCTAGATGTTGCTAAACCCACTATTATGGATTTTAAGGAATTTAACTATGAAAATTTCTCTTTGATTGATTGTATTTCCTTGTTGCAATCCATGCTAAATTCTCCTCATTCTTATAGTCAAAATAAAGCGTTTACTAAACATATCATTGATGCCTTGATGCAATCTTATGAAGAAAAACTTGAATTGGAAGTTTCTATCCCTAGAAAACTTTATGATGAGTGGGAACCAACTATTAAAATTAAAATTAAAGATCATGAATGCTATGCTTTATGTGATTTGGGTGGTAGTGTTTCCACGATTCCAAAGACTCTGTATGATTTGTTAGATTTTCGTGATTTTGATGATTGCTTTCTAAACTTGCACCTTGCGGATTCCACTATTAAGAAACATATGGGAAAAATTAATGGCGTTCTTATTGTTGAAAATAGGAATTATATGCCCGTAGATTTTATTGTTCTTGACATAGATTGCAATCCTTCATGTCCTATTATTCTTGGTAGACCTTTTCTTAGAACGATTGGTGCCATTATTGATATGAAGGAAGGAAATATTAGATTCCAATTTCCATTAAGGAAAAGCATGGAACAATTTCCTAGAAAGAATATTAAATTACCTTATGAATCTATTATGAGAGCCACTTATGGATTGCCTATCAAAGATGGCAATACCTAGATCTATTCTTGCATATGTTTTGGTTGTGTTTTTTGTGTTTAATTAGTGTTTGTGCCAAGTAGAACCGTTGGGAAGACTTGGGGAAAGTCTTGTTGAACTTGCTGTAAAAAACAGAAACTTTAGCGCTCACGAGAACTGCGGTCATTTTTATTTGGAGAGTGCTATCTATCTATCTATCTATCTATCTATACCTATACTAATCCTAGACTCCCTAGAAATTCCCACGTTAATTAGATTTTACAAGCCGTTAATCTGGTGGGACCGAATTATTACGGTGGAGATTGATTCATTACAGTGGAGATTGATTCATGAAATCCTCCATAAAAAAACTTAATATCTTTTTTTTGCTTGCTCAATCTTCTCACGCTTCTTTCCTCCCTTCCCACGCTTCTTTCCTGGATGGTAATGAGTTAGTCCGGTTTCATATTCTCACGAAAGGTTATCTCTTTTCAGTTTAAAAAAAAGAAGATCTCTTATGTATTGATCTCTTCTCAGTTTAGAAAAAAAACTATTATGTATCAAGACGTGATATAGGCGGTTGAAGTACCTTGCCGTGCCCTCTCCAGATCTCTCACGCGCACGAGTCGTCCCTCATGCCCCCGCTCCTCTTCCTCCTGCGGCATGGCCATCTCCCATCCACGCTGTAATCCCTTTGATAAAAAGGCCACGATTCAATCCTTCCAGGTACTCCTTTTACATCTCCTCTCCATGCCGACTTGAGCTTCAAATTCACACTTTACACGACAATAGATTACAGGAAATTTTCACCTCAAAGAGGGCAAAAGAGAGGCTCAACCGAAGCGGATATTAAGACGATCGATGACCTATATACCACACTGGCGGCACACAGGCTGTAGGTGGCATGCATGGCGTTGTCTGAATCACAAGAGAGGAGAACATCTGCCACAAGAGTAGATGAGGGAGGAGAGGAGAAAAACACCTGCTCGGTTCAAGGAGTCATTGATCTGGAAAAAAGGTCACACGGTTCAATCTAGCATCTCCCTGATCTGTTTTTTCCCATATTTAATCTCCTCATATTTCAGGTCCTGATCTGGGAGAGGTGTACTGACGGCAATTTTAAGTAGGCTGGGCTGAGTGAAGAAACTGCAGCGGATTCGCGGTGCCGTGATTTCTGCTATATTCTCCATCCTTTGAATTCATCACAGAAGAAAAAACCGTACAATAATCGGTTTAATCCCTACATTTTATCAATAAAATGATTGAATGTACATGTGAATCCATAAACGTTCGTCTTGAATCCATTGTGTGCTATAAGATGAGGACGCATGTCAATTGGGGTGCTCTGCATCGCCTCTAGCAGCACTACAGAATCTATATAGTAGGGAGACGAGTTAGTTCTTTTTTACATGGCCAACCGAATTAGTTGATGTCGTTTTGACATGAGTAAATTCTTCTTTTTCCGATCACGAACTCACATGCTACGGTGATATAGAGTAAATAGTATAGCAGTAGCGCAGTTGCATTCTGATTTTCATACAAAGAAAAGTTGTGGTTATACTATCATACCACTACACCGGTTATCGTCACCGTCCACATGGGCCAACATTCTCACTGCCGGACCACCTAGATTAGTAGTGCATGATGCATTGGTCATTGCAAACCTGTAACCCCCTACATGAACAGTCTCATAATCTGTATCTAGATTTTTCAAAATGATTTTAACTACCTCCAATTTCAGTATGGTCGCATTGTTCATCACATTTGAACTACTCCTGCTATTGCAGGCTCAGATTTGAATTTTGGCTTCTGTCGGTACGTAGGATTCACCTCTCCATTGGTTTCTACCTCTTAAATCCTATTCCTGTTGCTGCATAATCACATCATTTATCTTTTGGGTAAAACAATGTTGAGATTCATTGTTTTTGAACCGATTCTTCCATTGAGTATGTATTCCTATTCCTGCTATTGTCTATGCATACAATGCACATGCTCTTATATTTGTGCTTGGACTGATTCCTCCTTTTTTTCTTGCTATGCTTGGATAACTAGAGTACACTAATTTGAAATTATCCTGCTATATGTTCACTTGCATAGACGGCTTAATGAAGAACCTAATTTGACCACTAAATACAGGACATATATTGGGTCATTTTTCATAAGAAGATTAAGCCACCTGAACTTTTTTGCTTTAGTTCCAAAGAAGCTGCTGAATGATATATCATTTTTGGGTTTTAGTAATCTGATTCTAAAACAATGTAACAGTGCAACAATAATATTTTGATTTCCTAGCTTAATAGATATGTTTCAGTTTCATACCATATTTTTGTAATCGTTCGTTTGGCTGACAGCGACATAATATTTGAGCCGAATTTTGCACATACGTTTCCAGTTCAAACAGTAACTGATATTGATAAGTATGCACCGATTTATGCCCTACAGCATGAGTAAATTTTGTGAGTTACTACTTCTGATAAGTCGTCACAATAGTATTTTTCATGTGTAATTACTAATCTACATGTGAAATTGTTGTCACTCTTCCTGCACCATCGATCAACATAGTACCATCCCAAGCGTCCTTTACAACAATTTATAGGTATTAGCATCACAAATTGACTCTGCTGATTGTGACTGACTCTCTCTCTCTCTCTCTGTGTGTGTGTGTGTGTGTGTGTGTGTGTGTGTGTGTGTCCTGATGCTTATCTCGGTCTGAGCTTCATTTCCCTTACATTTATACCATTGGACGATAGTTTCTTCTAGATGTATTGGTTTCTGCATGTTCCATTAGCAATTACCTTTCCGAGAACTCAATAGCATGTTCACCAATTCTTCTTTCGGAATGAGAAACTGATCAACTGTATTTCTTTTGTGTATTACTATTTGGTAGCTGTGATGTTGAGGTCTCCAACGATTAATTAGGCTGCTTTGTGAGATTTATGCACAGTCGGTACATCTCCTTAATTTATAACTGAATATATAGATATACAATAACATAAGGCCGTTGGGGTAAATAGTTGGATTAATTATTTGACCTTCTAATATTTATTTAAATCAGCATCAGATGCTCCCATCATTGTTTACCTTTTACATATGAATTATACGACAAGAAGTATATCGGTTCTTCAATTTTTTATGTAGTAATTGATTTAAATATAGGCAATCGAGCTGCTTATTGCCCACTATGTTAGTAAAATATTAACAGGTTCGAAAGGGTTGTATATAATGGACATGATACATGTGGGCCGGTTTGTTTGGTTTGATAAATACAATTTCAGGTAAATATTGTATCAGTATCTCCATAAATACAGTATGGATTCATAATTTGTTTTGCTTTCATAATATACCAAATTATTTTAGTAAGGTATTTGTGTTTACCATTTTAGTCAAAGTTCATGTGAATTCAAAATAGAGACCAAATCAGTTTACTTATCTATATGTTAATATATTAGTATTTTACCTTTAATAAGCGACTAATACAATGAAAGTAAACACGTTTAGATCAGTACATATTGATATGATGGAACCAAAGGTGATGCACAAAAGTGCCACCGTCGACACCTGTACAAAGAAGCTCAACCACACGACTATTCTCTCTAGGCATGATTTTATTATATTAGTACAAACTAGGCTTTTGTCTTTTTATGAGCAAATTTTGGAACAAAAAACTGTAATAGAAATGGTATCTGATGCATGCATCTATTCCTTTTCTCTTTAAAAGGAATAACTGTTTTTCGTTGTTCATTCTGTGAAGTTCTTTCAACTTATATCTAAAGTGAACTTCTTAATTACTCTAGAGACGGCTGAGAATAGAAGTGAATGAACAGTCAGCATTATTTATTTTCAATGTCTTGAATGCATTATATACGAAGAATAGAGGTGATTGAACTGTCCCTATAGAAATTTTGGAATACTCGATTTTCTTAATTCTCAGTAAATGAAATGTAGTCTCAAAAGTTAATCCCATTGTAGGTTAGTAAGCTAGCCTGTGCGAATGCACGGGTTGATGACTAGTTTAGTTAATTCTTTTTGCAAATGATTAATAGATAAATTACTCACGTCCAGAGATTTATTTTAGTATTTTTGGGGTTCCAGATCTTGGGCTAGGTACAGATTACTACAGACTGTTCAGTTTTTGACAGATTTTGTTTTTCATGTGTTGTTTGCTTATTTTGATGAATCTATGGCTAGTAAAATAGTTTATAAACCATAGAGAAGTTGGAATACAGTAGGTATAACACCAATATAAATAAAGAATGAGTTCATTACAGTACCTTGAAGTGATCTTTTATTTTCTTTCGCTAACTGAGCTCATGAGATTTTCCACTTTAAGGTTTGTGTTGTGAAGTTTGCAAGTTTTGGGTAAAGATTTGATGGATTATGGAACAAGGAGTAGCAAGAGCCTAATCTTGGGGATGCCCATGGCACCCCCAAGATAATCTAAGGACACCTAAAAGCCAAAGCTTTGGGTTGCCCCGGAAGGCATCCCCTCTTTCGTCTACTTCTATCGGTAACTTTACTTGGAGCTATATTTTTATTTACCACATGACATGTGTTTTGCTTGGAGCGTCGTGTATTATTTGAGTCTTTGCTTGTTAGTTTACCACAATAATCCTTGCTGTACAGACCTTTTGAGAGAGCCATACATGATTTGGAATTTGCTAGAATACTCTATGTGCTTCGCTTATATCTTTTGAGTTATATAATTTTGCTCTAGTACTTCACTTATATCTTTTAGAGCATGGTGGTGGATTTGTTTTATAGAAACTGTTGATATCTCATGCTTCACTTAGATTATTTTGAGAGTCTTAAGAGCATGGTAATTTTATTAAAATCCTAATATGCTAGGTATTCAAGATTAGTAAAATTTTCTTAAGAGTGTTTTGAATACTAAGAGAAGTTTGATGCTTGATGATTGTTTTGAGATATGGAGGTAATAATATCAAAGTCGTGCTAGTTGAGTAGTTGTGAAATTGAGAAATGCTTGTGTTGAAGTTTGCAAGTCCCGTAGCATGCACATATGGTAAAGGTTATGCAACAAATTTGAAACATGAGGTGTTATTTGATTGTCTTCCTTATGAGTGGAGGTCAGGGACGAGCGATGGTCTTTTCCTACCAATCTATCCCCCTAGGAGCATGCACGTAGTACCGAGGTTTTTGATGACTTGTAGATTTTTGTAATAAGTATGTGAGTTCTTTATGACTAATGTTGAGTCCATGGATTATACGCACTCTCACCCTTCCATCCTTGCTAGCCTCTTCGGTACCGTGCATTGCCCTTTCTCACATTGAGAGTTGGTGCAAACTTCACCGGTGCATCCAAACCCCGTGATATGATACGCTCTTTCACACATAAACCCCCTTATATCTTCCTCAGAAGAGCCACCATACCTACCTATTATGGCATTTCCATAGCCATTCCGAGATATATTGCCATGCAACTTTCCACCATTCCGTTCATCATGACACATTCATCATTGTCACATTGCTTAGCATGATCATGTAGTTGACATAGTATTTGTGGCAAAGCCACCGTTCATAATTCTTTCATACATGTCACTCTTGGTCCATTGCACATCCCGGTACACTGCCGGAGGCATTCATATAGAGTCATACTTTGTTCTAGTATCATGTTGTAGTCATTGAGATGTAAATAAATAGAAGCGTGGTGATCATCATTTTATAGAGCATTGTACCAAGTGAGGAATATTTAAAAAAGGAGAAAGGCCGTAAAAAGAGAGATAAAGGCCATAAAAATGAGAGAAAAAGAGAGAAGGGACAATGCTACTGTCCTTTGCCACACTTGTGCTTCAAAGTAGCACCATAATCTTCATGTTAGAGAGTCTCTTGTTTTGTCACTTTCATATACTAGTGGGAATTTTCATTATAGAACTTGGCTTGTATATTCCAACAATGGGCCTCCTCAAGTGCCCTAGGTCTTCGTGAGCAAGCAAGTTGGATGCACACCCACTAGTTTCTTTTGTTGAGCTTTCACACATTTATAGCTCTAGTGCATCCGTTGCATGGCAATCCCTACTCCTTGCATTAACATCAATTGGTGGGCATCTCCATAGCCCATTGATTCTTAGCCTCATTGATGTGAGACTTTCTCCTCTTTTGTCTTCTCCACATAACCCCCCTCATTATATTTTATTCCACCTATAGTGCTATGTCCATGGCTCGCGCTCATATATTGTGTGAAAGTTTATAGGTTTGAGATTACTAAAGTATGAAACAATTGCTTGGCTTGTCATCGGGGTTGTGCATGATGAGAGCATTCTTGTGTGACAAAAATGAAACATGACTAAACCATATGATATTGTAGGGATGAACTTTCTTTGGCCATGTTATTTTGAGAAGACATAATTGCTTTGTTAGTATGCTTGAAGTATTATTATTTTATGTCAATATGAACTTTTTTCTTGAATCTTTCGGATCTCAATATTCATACCACAATTAAGAATAATTGCATTAAAGTTATGCCAAGTAGCACTCCGCATCAAAAATTCTGTTTTTATCATTTACCTACTCGAGGACGAGCAAGAATTAAGCTTGGGGATGCTTGATACGTCTCCAATGTATCTATAATTTTTGATTGCTCCATCCTATATTATCTACTGTTTTGGACATTATTGGGCTTTATTATCCACCTTTATATTATTTTTGGGACTAACCTATGAACCGGAGGCCCAACCCAGAATTGATGTTTTTTTGCCTGTTTTAGGGTTCCGAAGAAAAGGAATATCAAATGGAGTCCAAACGGAATGAAACCTTCGGGAACGTGATTTTCTCAACGAACAAGACCCGGGAGACTTGGACCCTATGTCAAGAAAGAAAAGAGGATGCCACGAGGTAGGAGGCGTGCCCACCCCCACCAGGCGCGCCCTCCACCTTGTGGGCCCCCTGTTGCTCCACCGACGTACTCCTTCCTCCTATATATATCGACGTACATCCAAACAATCAGAACAGGAGCCAAAACCCTAATTCCACCGCCGTAACTTTCTATATCCATGAGATCCCATCTTAGGGCCTGTTCCCGAGCTCCGCCGGAACAGGCCTCGATCACGGAGGGCTTCTACATCAACACCATAGCCCCTCCGATGAAGTGTGAGTAGTTTACCTCAGACCTACGGTTCCATAGTTAGTAGCTAGATGGCTTCTTCTCTCTTTTTGGATCTCAATACAATGTTCTCCACCTCTCTTCTGGAGATCTATTCGATGTAATCTTCTTTTTGCGGTGAGTTTGTTGAGATCGATGAATTGTAGGTTTATGATCAAGTCTATCTATGAATAATATTTGAATCTTCTCTGAATTATTTTATGTATGATTGATTATCTTTGCAAGTCTCTTCAGATTATCAGTTTGGTATGGCCTACTAGATTGATCTTTCTTGCAATGGGAGAAGTGCTTAGCTTTGGTTTCAATCTTGCGGTGTCCTTTCCCGGTGACTGTAAGGGCAGCAAGGCACGTATTGTATTGTTGCCATCGAGGATAACAAGATGGGGTTTTCTTCATATTGCATGAGTCTATCCCTCTACATCATGTCATCTTCCTTAAGGTGTTACTCTGTTTTTAACTTAATACTCTAGATGCATGCTGGATAGCGGTCGATGAGTGGAGTAATAGTAGTAGATGCAAGCAGGAGTCGGTCTACTTGTCTCGGATGTGATGCCTATATACATGATCATACCTAGATATTCTCATAAGTATGCTCAATTCTGTCAATTGCTCAACAGTAATTTGTTCACCCACCGTAGAATACTTATGCTCTCGAGAGAAGCCACTAGTGAAACCTATGGCCCCCGGGTCTATCTTTATCATATTAATCTCCTACTAAGTTATTTCCTTTGCTATTTACTTTACCTTTATTTTACTTTGCATCTTTATCATAAAAATACCAAAAATATTATCTTATCATATCTATCAGATCTCACTCTCGTAAGTGGCCCTATAGGGATTGACAACCCCTATTTGCGTTGGTTGCGAGGATTTATTTGTTTTGTGCAGGTGCGAGGGACTCGCGCGTAGCCTCCTATTGGATTGATACCTTGGTTCTCAAAAACTGAGGGAAATACTTACGCTACTTTGCTGCGTCATCCCTTCCTCTTCGGGGAAAACAAACGCAGTGCTCAAGAGGTAGCAGCAGCTGGAGGACAACCAAGGTATGCAGGGACCTATGCGTATATTTAGGAAGGGTGAATGTTTCGTGCTGACTAAAGTGTCATGAATTATATTAGGGGCCACGACCGAGGTGGCGGCCCTCAAGAATGCGTTAACCGAGGCCAAGGACAAAGCGGCCAAGGAGCACGCCGCGCACGAGAAACACGAGGCCCGGGTCAGTGAAGTACAGCAAGAGCTCCAGGACACCGTCAAGAAGTACGAGTCCTTGGAGCGTGATTCTAAGATGCAAGCGTCCGAACTTGTGAAGGCCCACCAGAGTGCACAAGAGCCTCAAGCTGAGGCCCAAAGCACCCTTAAGGAAATCCAGGAGGCCAAGAAGATCGGGGCGGGTAAGGCTTTCATTATGCAAAGCAAGTCTGTGAAGGAAACATTCCTTCTACTGACCCGAATTTGGAGCTCTCCATTGGCGTTTACGGATTTGCCGCGCAGCTTATCAGATGCTGCTGAGTTCTATCGAGCCGAAGAAGGGAGTTCTACAGAGAAGCTGTTCTGGTCTCAATATCTTGGACGAGAACATCCGGTCCCCTTCAGCGACCAGCTGAAACAGCTGGTCGAGCTGCACAAGGCGGCCGAGCTAGCCATGAAGGACCTGATAGTCCGACTATGGCCTGCAGCGCCGATACCCAGAAGCTACTTCGGACTTGTGAAGCAGCTTGTTAGTGCCTCCCCATGACTTGAGGTCATAAAGCGGTCGATCTATATTGAAGGTGCATGGATGGCCTTTGCCCGTGTTAAGATGCACTGGGCAAAGATGGATGCCAAGAAGCTGATGACCGAGGGGCCGCCTGAGGGCAAGGAGGACCGCTGACCCGAGTTATATTTTGATGGTGTCCTGGAGGGATCCCGCCTTGCGGCAGAGCAATGTGCGAAGGATGTTATATTCCCATGAAAACATTCGTATTATCCTGTCCTTTAACATGAAACAATGTTGTTATGCAATATAATGCGTGTTATGTTTTAATTTTTTTCCTCCTGTGCGGCCGTGTTGTATGAAATCTGAGGGTTGGCCAGTCGTCGGCTTCTGCCCCCACATAGGTAGTACGGGGGTGTTATGGATGTAATCTAAACAATCTTGATCCAATTATATGGTCCTTGAAGGAGTTGTTTAGCGCAACGAACCAGGCAACCAGATTATGCGGCTTGAACGCCCTCACTTAGCCTTAGGAGTTTTATAATAAAAACATGGGCGCAACCCCTAGTATCCGAACTAGAGTGCTATAAGTGTCTGATCGGGAAGTACCAATCCTTCGCGTAATGTGGAAGAAACCTCGAACGATTTGCAACCTCCAAACAGCTGACCGGCTCTCACCACATCATGACAGTTAGTTTTCGGCTTTCTCTACTGAGGTGCTCCTTTGGGTAAACCAAGGCACAATCGCAATAGTTCTCCCTTTACTACCTTAGCCGATATAGCAGAACATAAGGCATCAAGCACAGGAGCCGGGCAACCCAACTATTGACCAAAGACATGATTCAGAGCCAATGCATATAATGCTAAATCGGGGTGCCGAACTATACTTATAAAAAGTGTTCGGACTTTTGTTGCTGTAATGTGGGGTGATATGGACCCCTGGCAAACATCAAATGTACCAAAGTGTACGGGTGCTACCTGGTAGGGTTATCCACAGGGAAGCTGAGAGAAAAAAAGAGAAAGAAAATAGAAAAGGTGCAAAGGTAAAAAGTTGGGATCCTAAAGCTCCAGCCGCAAACTGTTCTCATTGTAATTTAATTAGTACGTCAAGGCGCATTAATACAGGTAGAGCGATAAGCAACAGGCTATTTAACATGCTGAAACCAAGGGAGAACTGCATGTGGGTTCTGAAAAATAGGTAGAGTTATCGTTAATGGAATCACCTAAAAAGTCCCCCATATGTTTGCATTTCTCGCCGTCTTGGTGTGTTTATCCTTCAAGAGGACCGATGAACAGATCACCAGATGGGGCCTGTGGGATTGAGACCTGAAAAGGAGACAAGTAAAAGTGAAAGTATGTGTGTATCCGATGTTGGTTGAGCCGTACTATGGACCACAAGCTAGCTATGCCTCCATCGACGCCCATGGGATTTTGAGTGCGTAGTTATGTACGTGCGGCACGAATGCCACCACTTGATCGGGACTGAGACGGAGGTCGAATTGCTAGTCGAGCTCCTGAAGAGCCGAGCTCTCCCGCTGCAGATTATTTCGGACCCTCTTAACGGTGTCCGTGAGCTCGGCAGCCAAATTAAGGCTCTGCTTGAGAAGGCCGCCCTGTACTTCTGCTGCTAAGGCAGCTGTGTGCTCTTCTATATGGAGGGAGCATTCCATATTTCCATTGACCGTTATGACGCCGCGTGGACCGGGCATCTTGACCTTGAGATAAGCATAATGAGGTACTGCATTGAATCAGGCAAACGCAGTTCGTCCGAGCAGTGCGTGATAGCCGCTGCGGAAGGGGACGATATCGAAGATTAACTCCTCGCTTCAGAAGTTGTCCGGAGATTCGAAGACAACCTCTAGTGTGATTGAGCCCGTACAGCGGGCCTCTACACCTTGTATGACTCCTTTGAAGGTAGTCTTGGTGGGCTTGATCCGTGATGGGTTAATGCCCATTTTTCGTGCTGTATCCTGATAGAGCAGATTGAGGCTGCTACCTCCATCCATAAGGACGCGAGTCAGGTGGAACCCATCAATTATTGGGTCTAGGACAAGTGTGGCTGAGCTACCATGACAAATACTGGTCGGATGACGCCGGCGATCAAAAGTGATCGGGCATGACGACCATGGATTAAATTTTGGGGCCACTGGCTCTATCACGTAGACATCCCTGAGCGCACGCTTGCGCTCCCTCTTGGGGATGTGGGTAGCGTATATCATGTTCACCATTTTGACCTGAGGGGGAAACATCTTCTGTCCCCCTGTGTTCGGTTGCCGGGGCTCTTCATCATCGTCTTCGCTTTGCGATCCCTTTTCCCTGTTCTCGGCGTTTAATTTGCAGGCCTGTTTAAAAACCCAGCAATCTCTATTTGTATGATTGGGTGGTTTATCCGGGGTTCCATGAATCTAGCACGGACGATCAAGTATGCGGTCCAAGCTGGATGGTCCTGAATTGTTCTTTTGGAACGGCTTCTTCCGCTGACTGGACTTAGAGCCACTGAATCCGGCATTAACCTCCCTATCCTCGGTGTTGTCACTGTTGTTTTGACGCTTATATCTGTTGCATCGAGACTTGTCTTTGTTATTTTTAACTTCATGGGTGCCGGTGTCACCTGCATTATTTTTGCTACGGGCCAACCAACCGTCTTCGCCCACACAAAAGCGGGTCATGAGTGCCATGAGGGCTGCCATGAATTTTGGCTTTTCTTGCCCGAGGTGGCGAGTGAGCCATTCGTCGCGGATGCCGTGTTTGAAGGCTACTAGGGCTTCAGCATTCGGAGAATCGACGATTTGGTTCTTTTTAGTTAAGAACCTAGTCCAGATCGAATTTCCTGGCGGACTCTCAGGGCTGTTGAACTATATGGCTTACGTCATCAGCGTCCGGAGGTCGAACATATGTACCCTGGAAGTTATCGAGGAAGGCCTCTTCCAAGTCCTCCCAGCTGCCAATGGAATTTTCAGGCAGACTGTTGAGCCAATGCCGAGCTGGCCCCTTGAGTTTTAAAGGGAGGTATTTGATGGCGTGGAGGTCATCGCCGCGGGCCATATGAATGTGGAGAATGAAGTCTTCGATCCACTCCGCGGGGTCTGTGGTTCCATCATAAGATTCTATATTCATGGGTTTGAACCCTTCTAGGAATACATGATCCATGACCTCATCAGTGAAGCAATGAGGGTGTGCAGCGCCTCTATATCGGGTTGTATCGTGACGCAGTTCTAATGGAGTCCATCTGCGGTTTTCAGCCCACGCATGACTAAGTATGTCACGTCCGAATAGGTGTCTATCATCGTGTGTCGAGGCACGTCCTCACGATCCGTAGATTGATCTGGTATGTCCTGCTTTATTGTTAAGGTTTTGCCGGAGGTCATATGTATGGCCGTGGGCTAATTTACCTCTACCTGTGCGATGAGGCGGGGCGGGCTGGTGTTCGGCGTTAGTTGCCGTTTTGTCCCGACCATGTGGTGGTCGGTCAGCCGCATTGTACGATGGTGGTATGTATTCCGGCACCTCCTCGTCAAACTGAGGTAGCAATTTGCTCTTTGGGTAGCTTTTGGTTGGGCGCTTGAGGCCGTATTATTTGGCTGCTAGGACATCGGTCCATTTATAATTGTGCAGATCTTGGTCAGCTTGAAGTTGCTGCTGCTTCTTTTTCAAGCTCCTTGCAGTGTCTATTAGCTGGCGCTTGAAGCGCTCCTTCTCAAGAGGTTCCTTAGGCACGATGAAATCGTCAGTGCCGAGGCTCACCTCATCCTCGGAGAGCAGAAGATAACTTCTGTCCTCTGAGTCTTTGTGCGTGGCCTGTTTACCAGGGCTAACCTGCCCATCTTCCCGTTCATTTTGTTCATTAGCTATTTCAATGGGGTCTTCGTTGTCTTCGCACCTTCTGGAGTGTTATCTTCTCCGGTACCGGTGTTGCTGCCTTTACTGCAGCGTGACTAGAGCGGCGCCGCTGACGCCGGCGCTTGGATTGTATTTTGGAAGGTTTATCCTCAGCTAGATCTTCCTTGTCATCGCTGCTGTTCTCCTTTGGTGCATCCACCATGTATACATCATACGAGGAAGTAGCCGTCTAGCGTCCGGTGAATGGCGGGTTCTGGGCCTCTTCTTCTCCGGCATCGTTGTCCATACCGTCGATGTCCTCGTAGTCGTAATCAAGTGTGTCGGTCAAATCCTCGACCGCGGCTATGAAGTGGGTGGCAGGTGGGAAGAAAAATTCTCCACCGTCAGCCCCTAGTTCGGACCGGATAGAGTTCGGATGTGAGTCCTCCGTCAAGGACAGGTTTTTTAATGAGTTTAGCATGTTGCCCAAAGGCGAGAGCTGGAAGATGTCTGCGGCGCTGAATTCAAAGATCGATAAACGATCAATTCTGGCGTCCGCGGGCTCACATGGTTCGGAACTTACGGCCGGAGACGAGTCCGGCTTTTCGGTGGTACAGGTATTGTGAGAGATCAAGTATATGTGCGGCTCCAACACCGGGGAATCTGTGGCCTCTGTGGTGGGGTTGAGCTTCCCGTCTTTGGATGGCACAGTATGCTCCGGATCTAAGGCCAGAGCGATTATGGGAGCTGTCTCCTGGTTGCAGTCCGATGACCGATTTAGGTCATGTCCCTCGGGGTGGCCAGGAGTGGTAGCCGCGGTCTCGAATCCGGCGAAGATCAAGTCTCCACGGATGTCCGCAATGTAGTTCAAGCTCCCAAATCTGACCTGATGGCCAGGGGCGTAGCTTTCGATCTGCTCTAGATGGCCAAACGAATTGGCCCATAGTGCGAAGCCGCCGAACACAAAGATTTGTCTGGGAAGGAAAGTTTCTCCTTGGATGGCGTCATTATTGACGATTGAAGGGGCCATCAAACCTTTTGGCGACAGCACAGTGGAACTCTCAATGAAAGCACCAATGTCGGTGTCAAAACTGGCGGCTCTCGAGTAGGGGGTCCCGAACTGTGCGTCTAAGGTCGATGGTAACAGGAGACATGGAACACAATGTTTACGCAGGTTCGGGCCCTCTCTATGGAGGTAATACCCTATGTCCTGCTTGATTGATCTTGATGAATATGAGTATTACAAGAGTTGATCTACCACGAGATCGTAATGGCTAAACCCTAGAGGCCTAGCTTGTATGGTTATGATAATGTGTATCTCTCTCCGGACTAAGTCCTCCGGTTTATATAGACACCGGGAGGATCTAGGGTTACACAAGGTCGGTTACAAAGAAAGGAATCTACATATTTGGTCGCCAAGCTTGCCTTCCATGCCAAGGAGAGTCCCATACGAACACGGGTGCAGTCTTCGGTCTTCGTATCTTCATAGCCCATTAGTATGGCCCATGGCTAATAGGCCGGACACCCGAGAACCCCTTAGTCCAAGACTCCCTCAAAGATCACCAGTTTCAAGAAAATGGCAAAGGGAAAAAGGGGAACTTCAAGAAGAACGACAAGCAAGTTGTGAATTGTGGATCCTCTCCGCTCATCTTCTCTGGCGGGCTTCGATCTACACGGCTATACCCATCTCCTATGGGTTCCTCTAGTGGATCAACCTTGGGTTTGGATTTCTCGCTGGGCTCCATCTTTGAGGACAAGGTTTTCACTTCTTGTGGGAGATCTGTCCATCCTTTGGACGACATGAGCCATTTCATTATGGTTGTGTCCTTTAGCCGACATGTTTTTCGTCTTAATGAGGATTCTGTGGCGGCTGCATTGGAATCATCAATTGGTGGATCGGCCATTGATTTGTCGGTCCAACTCATCAAGGGCAAGGTATTTTCATTTATTGTCTCCTGCAAGCAAGTTCGCCTTTGTATTCTCAAGTTGAGATCGTATACATGCCCGCATTTCAAATATTATTTTCACCTTTGGGGAAATGGTGGTGCAAATTGGAGACGTGAGTTAGTCATCTGGAGAAAGGAATGCGACGCTGAGTGGATTCTGGTTAGTCCATCTAAAAAGCATGCAACTTTGGGTTTGATTGCTATGCATGACCCCCATCAAAGTCTTCTTTTAGATCGGGTTCTTCGGCAAGGAAGAAACTTTCCTTTGCCACGTTTCTACAGTACCCTGCTTGTAAGGGTTATAGATACCCAGCTGATCAGTTCGTTGTTGACGCAATTGCTGAGACTGGTTATGAAGTTAACCCTTCCGAGAAGGTGATCTTGCCATCACCGCCGGCGAGCAATCTACAGTGGACGGTGGCGACTCCAACCATCTCTTTCGGAACGAGCAATGTCCCTGCCAAGAATACTGCCGTCATTTTCGGAACAACTCCAACTGGCTTCCGCAATCTTTTGCATGACACGCAAAATGTACAAGCACCTTGCATGTAGGATGTTGTGTCATCTGTTTGCGTTGCACCGGAACCTCAGGCCCATCATGGATCTTCGGCCCAACATGGTGATCCACCTCCCTGCACGCCTTCTATGGCCCAAGTTGCGGCCCAACCATCAGAGCCACTTTTGGATAAGGTGAATTCTTCGCTTGGAAATTATTCTCAACTGATTATGGACTCTGCTGGGGATTCCGCTAGGGTTAACAATCTTATCGATGATATTGTGTTCAACGTTTGGAAGTGCCAGAACTGTTTATCCATGTTGCACCACACCAATTCGTGCACCAACCAGGTCAGATGCCGTCAATGCTTTCGATCAGGCCATAAAGCCAAGGGATGCTCTGGCTCTGCGCCTTCCCCAACTTACAGGTGGGTCCCACGAACCAATTCAGTTTCTGGAACGGTCAGCGGAGACATACTCGCCTGCTGCCTCAGTTTCCACCCTGAGGTCTGTGCCCAGTCCTATCTCGCCTGCCACCCCAACGCTCCCACCATTGCCTGCAGAGCCACCGCCCACCACGCCTCCGCTGTCACATCCCTGCTTTTAGTCATGCATTAGGATTGGATGAACATGTGCATCATGTTTAAATTTCTTTTAAACTTGAAATGGGGCCTAATCAACCCCAACACCCCCGCAAAAATGCTAATTTCCAACAATTGGAATTTCAATGAACCCAAAATGCCCTTCATAAAATCCCACCATTTTTGGTCTTGACTATAACCTCTGCCAAAAATGGTCTTGCAATTTATGGAGCCATTCTGGATTTTTGAACAAGCCATAAGTATTTGAATTTGGGCATTTTAAATGCTATAAATATTTTAAAGTGCTCAAATAATCTTGGAAGCATTTTTAGGCAGTTGAGAATTTTCCCAAATGTGCCTCTGAATATTTCCAGAGTTTTTGGAAATGAAATAGTATTTATTCTATTTCAATACACATAGCAGGAAATAAATAAAAGCAAAACAGAAAAGAGAGAGAGAGTTAGAGCTTACCTGGAAGCCCACCAGCCGGCCCACCTAGCTGGCCTGGCCCAGCAGCCGCTCCACGCAGCGGCTTCGCCTAGCCAGCGAGGCGAGCAGGTGCTCGACAGCGAGCACAAGAGCTCGCCACCCACCTCTCTGCCTGCCTGCCGTCGCCCACGCCAGCGTGATGCCTCGAAATGCTTCCGCGGCGCCACCCCGACCCCCTGGACACCTCATTCCTCCCCCCTGCTCTCTTCCTCTCTCCCTGAAGCCATGGCCGAAGCTGCCGCAGCCACGCCACCGTAGTTCTCACGTCCATCGTCGTCCTCACACCGCCCCGCCGTGTCCTGAAGCTCAGCCACTCCCTCCTCGACCGTCCCACCGAGCCACGCCCCGCCGGAGGCCCCCGAGCGTCTTCACCGAGCTCGTCTTCAACCTCCTGACGGCCTTATCGCCTCCACCGCCCCGCTTGCTCCGGCTCGTCTCCGACCTCGCCGTCAACTCCTTCGCAACCGCCTTGAGCTTAGCCACCTCCATATCCTCTCCGCTCTCCTTCTTGTGCACCACAGCAAGCACACGGAGTTCGCCCGCACGCGCCGCCGCGGAACTCGTCATCGACGAGGCTCCGGCCATGCCACAGCCACGCCACTTAGTCCACTAACTTCACCACATCCCCAGGAGCACAACGCACCATGTCCGTGCCTCGCCTTGCCTCCTAGCGACGGGTCCGAGCTCACCCGAGCTCCGGCCGCCACCAAACTCGTCATCGGCGATGTTTCCGGCCACCCTAGCTCCCCCCACTGCCACCAAACGCGGCGGCTTGCCCCCAGCTACTCGTAGGACCAAACCGCAGTCGATTTGGTCGACTGTGGGCAAAACCCGAGCCCCTCCGCCGCGTCTGTTGTCGCCGGCGTCAAGCCGCCGGCGAGTTGACCATGTTTTGACCCGTGGACTGACGTGTGGGCCCAAGTTGACTTCCCTCCTGAGCCTATGATAGGTGGGGCCGACCTGTAATTAGTTTAGGATTGGTATTAACTAATTTTAGTTAGTTTAGGTCACTGACATGTGGGCCCAGGCCCCACTGACAGTTAATTAGTACTAACTTAACTCTGTTAGTTAGCTGAGACACTGACAGACGGGGCCCACCAGTCAGGTTTGAGTGACCCTGGTGCCTTTGACTCGCTGACCTCACAGTGATGCAGTGCTGACACAATTATTCATTTTCTAGATTTATTTTTATATAGGAAATTCTAGGAAATAGCCAAAACTTCTAAAAATCATAGAAAATCAACCATAGCTCCAAATCAAACAAATTATATATGAAAAATGATGAGAAAAATTCAATCTATCCATCCGTAATGGTTTCATGCATGACAAACCAACTTAACCTTGCTGTTTAGGTGAAACAAGCTAACACACTTATTATGCATAAGAACTTTAACTTCCATTTGAATCTTTGGTTTAAATGGACCCATTTCAACTTGTTTCACATTGCATTAGGAAGGCACATCATTTTGCCATGTCATAGCATGCATCATATTATTGCATATTGTCATGTGTTGATTATGTTCTGTGTGTCCCTCGTGGTAGGTTCTGCCTCCGAGGATATCTCCGAGTATCCAACTGAAGGGCAGTACCCTACTACCACTCCATCAGGCAAGAAGCCACATTAATCATATCGATACAATCCCATGTTCTCGCCTCTGCTCTCATTTACTACATTAAGACAACATCGTTTCAAACTGCTATGTGCTATGGTAGTTGAACCCTTATCCTCTGCATGACCTGTCATTGCCACAGTAACTAGATGAAACCCACTAGCATGTGTAGGAGTTGATTGAGCCATGTTTGTGTTTCCTACCTTGCTATACCTGCTATGCTTAGAGTTGTGTCAGGTCTGGTTCATCTGGGTGATGGGCTAGAGTGAAATGATTATGTCGGTAATGAAGGGATGTGTTTAACATGTTTTAGTAAAGGTATCGATGAGAGGCCATGTAGGAGTACATGGGGGGTTGTTTCATTGAGGCCGTCCCTAAGAACTGAGATCTGTATGTGTGATTTAAGATTCAGTTACTACCATACATTGGGCCCGAAACCGATGGACCCTCTCGGCTTCTTAATCACTCTAGTACTATGTCCAGGAGTTGCAATTAGTTTCTGGTGTTTGAAGGTTATGTGTTGGCGGCCATGCGTAGCGCTGACCCTAGCGGTGGGCTATGTTGCGGTAGATACACCGTGGCACGGTGTACCGAGTCACCCGTTTGGTGTCTCGGGAACCCTGTTCACATCGTTCGGGGTCGTATGTGGAAACCTCGGCCGGACTCCCTGCGGATGGAACCTGGATAGGCGATAAACCTGGACTAGAGACTTGAGTGTTTAGGTAGGCCGTGGCCGACACCCTCGTTGGGCTTCCGCTTGAAGGTTGTCGAGTACATGTCGTGTAAACGGCGGTAAGTGGTGAGAGCATGTATGAAGAACTACACCCCTGCAGGGTTAACATCATCTATTCGAATAGTCGCGTCCGCGGTAAAGGACTATTTGGTTGCCTATACAGTTCATAGAAAAGTTAATGGATACCACTAAAAGACTCAAGATAAGTGTGAGTACCGAGGATGGCTCTCTCGTAGGATGACGAGGGAGGATCCCCGGTGGAGTATTGTGTTGGTGATTAGTGGACTCGTGTGCGAAAACTATTTTACTAGTGGTTTCCCGTAGGATAGCTTAGCCAAGAGTCAAAGCTCGCTTGCTGCAATAACTCCACCACCTTCTTGAGAATGAGCATGTATAGTAGGTTCTGATGTAAGACTTGCTGAGTACCTTTGTACTCATGCTTGTTTAATTACTGTTTTCAGACGACAACACCGCCCCCTCCGATGGGTTTTATGTAGATCTCGACGTCGATGAGTGACTTGCCACCCAGGTGGTGATCCTGGCCATGGAGGGCCCTATGCAGATAGACAGGCTTCAAGAAGCCTTCTTTCTTTCTAGTGTCTGTACTCAGACTATTTGCTTCCGCATGTGCTTGTATGCTTGTATGACTTGAGTGTCGGGTCATGTGACCCCTACCTGTATGAACATGTTATGTATGGCTCTCTGGAGCCTTTAAATAAAGTACTTGAGTTGTAGAGTTTTGTTGTGATGCCATGTTGTATTTACACATATCGAGCATATTGTGTGTATGATTGAAATGCTTGGTATGTGTGGGATCCGACAATCTAGTTGTTTATCCTTGGCAGCCTTTCTTATGGGGAAATGTAGTCTAGTGTTCCTCGAGCCATAGTAGTCCGCTACAGCCCGGTTCACCGGAGTCCTGCTAGCCCAGCACTATTGCTCAGGACACTTGACTGGCCAGCATGTGTTTCACTTCGTTCCTATGTCTGTCCCTTCAGGGAAATGTCACGCGGTGACATCCGAAGTCCTGCCTAGCCTGCTACAGCCCGGTTCCCCGGAGTCCTGTTAGCCTAGTGCTACAGCCCGGATTCACACGCTGATGACCAACATGCTCAATGTGATTCACGTATGCCTGTCTCCATAGGTCTTTGCCGCTTTGACTTCACGACTAGCCATGTCGGCCCGGGTTCTCTATCATATGGATGCTAGCGACACTATCATATACTTGAGCCAAAAGGCACAAACGGTCCCGGGCCATGGTAAGGCGACACCCGTGGGGATATCGTGCGTGAGGCCGCAATGTGATATGAAGTGTTACCGGCTAGATCGATGTGACCTGGAATCGGGGTCCTGACATCCGCCACCTACCTCTACGCCGCCGCCCACAGCACTGCCAGCCCCACCGTCGTTGCCGCCCAGATTGCCACCATCCTCCAAGACTCTCTCCACGACACCAGAGCTTGCCCAGGATTTAGCAATGGCCACCTTTGCGCTCGACCCCATGCTGTTCATCCCTCATGGTTTTGAGATCATCGACGGCGGCCCACGGCGACTCCCATGCACTTTCTACTCTCCGGCTATGGCTCCTGATCGACAGTATGAAGACTACGCCATTGCCATTTTGGAGCCAGCCCCTCTGCCTGAGGAAACCCTCATCTTCAGAAACATGGTCAGTAATTTTCTTGTTCACAATCTTGGGCGCGCTGTTCTTGATGCTCAGTCGTGGATTCAAGGAGTAGGGCTCTTTCGTTTCAATAGCCCATTTGCTAGGCAAGCTCTTGTAGATCATCCTCCATTTGATCTTGGCAATGATAGATTTGTTTGATTTGTGCCGCATGATGAGGGTATAAACTACAGAGCAATCCAAGGTTTTAGAAGGGGCTGGGTCATGATTGTTGGAATTCCTTTGGATTATAGGCGCACCCAATTTATTTCAGATGCTATTAGTACTTTCGGTCGTTTCCACCACTGGCACCAGGATGATCCCCTGCTTGTTCATACTCTGGCATATGTATCTTTTCCTGCAACCACATTAGTGCCTCGGGATGTTGTGTATTGGGAGTTTGCTGACTTTGGTGGATCCCGCATTTCTTGGTCTGCTCCGATATACATCTTCTCTGCAGACTTTGCTGATATTCTGCCACCGGATGAGGACCCTATGCCCTTTGATGGCAACCCGCATCCTCTCCCTGGACACCTTCAGTTTCATAACCATAACTGGGTTATGCCTGAGTTTCCTGAAATTGGCTGGGATGAGCTACCTCCGCCAGAGCATGACCATGAGCTGCATCACCAGGATGCCCCACATGATGAGCCACACAACATTCAACAGGAGATGGTGGATGAAAATCAAGTTGTTGTGGAGCAGTCGCAGGAATCCATGGTCTTGCAAGTTTCAAATGATTCAGTCAATAACATGCCAGTGGATGATTTTGTCATTGTCCAGCAACCTCGGGCTCCCTTGCAGCCTCCCCTACATATTGGACAGGTGCTCATAGTCTTTGGGCCTGTCTTGCCTCCGGACATGTTGTGGCAGCGCTCGTTTCAGAACATGATGCCCTCGCTCTGCTTTTCTGAAATCCCAAAGCTCATGTTCATGTCTGGATTTGGGTCCCTTCCGCTCTCTAGCAAGTCTTGGGATGTTTCCTTTAATGGATATGATCTAAGCTTTGTTCTGCCACCTGTGCCTGCCTCTTCAAGTGTTAGTACTCGCCTGCTTTCTCCAACAAAAAGGACAGTTGCTCGGGCCCTCTGTTTTGATGATATTTCAGAACCTGTAACTGAGTCTTTTGAGTTCATTGTTGCACCAAGAGTCAATCTGAAACATGAACACAAGAAGAAATCTGCAGCTTTGGTTGAGACTGAGGTTCGTCGCAGTGCATGTCTCAGTGCCTTACGGGATGGATACCGTTTGCCAAGCAGTGGTAGTAAATCTACTGGTCTGAACAGGTCTCCGCACACCCTGAAGAAACAGAAGACCAAATCAGCTAGGGCTGATGAGGATGCTTCTGTGCCTCCACCAACTGCCATTGTTGACCTTCAGCGCATTGGGGCTCGCCTGCGCATTGCTCCAGAGAATATCACTACGGATAAGCTTGTCGCTAATCCGGCTCAATCTACCAGCAGCAACAATTCTGATGATTGAGTGCATATGTCTGCTTTTTGGTCCATGGCGCGCCACTTTAAACGTCATCTATCTTTATTTATGTCTTTGTGTTTCGAACTCTGTCATTTTGCTTTGCTTAGCCGGACTATGTGGATCATTGTGTGGTCTACTTTTGTTGCATCATCTTTTGGTTTGTAATGAATCAGACTGGGTTTAAAGAATGGAAGGTACTATGTTGGAATGTGCGTGGCCTTAATTCTGAAGCGCGGCAGCTTGCTGTCAAACAGAAAATTGATGAAAGTGGTTGTTTAGTGGTTTGTCTACAAGAAACTAAGTGCATGCACATTGATCATAGGTTCATTAGAAAGTTCTATCCTCGACGCTTTGACAATTTTGCATATGTGCCTTCGGTCGGTGCATCAGCTGGTATGGTTGTTATTTGGACTTCTTCTTTTTTGAGGGCAAATTAATTGAGGCCAAACCTTTTGGCATTATTGTGGAGTTTCTTTCCAAACATACATCTGAAGTTTGGAAACTAGTGACCGTTTATGGCCCTTGTCAGAGTCCTGCACGTGATGAGTTTGTGCAGTGGTTACATAATCTGGACATTAATTGTGATGACAAATGGCTTCTTTTGGGAGATTTTAACTTTATGAGGTCACTTGAAAATAGTAACTTGCCTGGTGGTAATGGCAATGACATTTTTTTGTTCAACAAAATCATAGGTCACTTGGGTCTTATTGAGCTGCCAATTAAGGGAAGGCAATTCACATGGTCTAATATGCAGTCTCGGCCCCTTCTTGAACAAATTGACTGGTTCTTCACCTCGGTTGCTTGGACCTCCGATCATCCAAACACTTTGGTTTTGCCTATTGCGCGATCGACATTAGTTCATGTCCCTTGTGTTGTCACAATTGCCACGGCCATCCCCAAGGCTAGAGTTTTTCGCTTTGAAAATTACTGGGTTGACTTACCTGGCTTTCATGAGTGTGTTGCACAGGTTTGGGACAGCACGGCGGGTAAACCTATAGCTGCTTCAACGATATCTGCTAAGTTGAAAGCGCTCAGACATGCATTAAAACAATGGCATTTAAAGCTCTCCACAGTTAAGGCGCTAATCTCTGATTGTAACAAAGTTATTCTGTACTTTGATGAGCTGGAGGAGATCCGGCCATTAAGTTGGCCTGAATTCAATTTCCAATGAATAGTTAAGTTGCATCTGCAAGATATTTTACACTGGCAATATGTTTATTGGAAACAACGCTGCATGATCCGAAGCATTAAGGTTGGGGAAGAAAATTCTAAAATTTTCCACCCTATGGCCACCGATAGATATCGAAGGGATATGATTTCTTCAATCAAGAATTCGGTGGGTGAGGTGGTCTTTGATCACCAAATGTTGGCGGGCATGTTTTGGTCTGATTTCAATCAACGCATGGGCCATGCAAAAGGAATACAAATGGGTTTTGATCTGCCCAATTTAATTCAGAGAGTTGACGGTCTGGAAGATCTGTCTTTGCTATTCACGGATTCTGAGGTTGATCCTGTAATTAAGAACATGCCATGCGACTGTGCTCCGGGCCCGGATGGCTTTACTGGTCTGTTCTGAAAGAGGTGCTGGTCTATTCTCAAGGAGGATTTTATGCAACTTGTCAATGAATTTTATGAGGGGAGGTGTAATTCGGAATGTCTCAACAATTCCTTAATCACCATGGTCCCCAAGAAGCTAAGTCCAGAAGTGGTTGGTGATTTTAGGCCGATCTCCTTGACAAACACGTGTTTAAATTTCCTGACTAAGCTGCTAGCCAATCGCCGACAAAAAGTGATTCTGAGATGCATACACCGCAATCAATACGGTTTTTTTCGTTGCCGATCTATACAAGACTTTCTAGCCTGGTGTTTCGAATATATTCATCAATGCAAAGCATCTAAACGACCCATCATCCTCCTCAAGCTTGATTTCACTAAGGCCTTTGATACACTTGAGCATGAGGCCATCCTCCGAACCCTACAATACAAGGGTTTTGATGCTCGTTGGACTGGCTGGATTAATAGCATTTTGTCCACGGGTTCTTCTTCTGTCCTCTTAAATGGTGTGCCAGGTAATCATTTTGTTTGCAGATCGGGTGTACTCCAAGGGGACCCGCTATCTCCGCTATTATTTGTCATTGCGGTGGATTTGCTTCAGTTTGTAGTCAATGAGATGTGCTCAAGAGGCATTCTCACTTTACCAATCCCAACAAACTCCAATGACTACCTGATCATACAATATGCCGATGACACACTTATTGTTTTGCCTGCGATTGATGACTAGTTGATCGCTTTTAAGGAGATGCTCACTACCTTTGCAGCATCAACTGGTTTACGCGTCAACTTCAGTAAGTCATCTCTTATTCCAATTAATATGACTGATGAAGAGGGCGCTCGGGTCGCCAACCTACTAGGCTGTGATGTAGGATCTATGCCTTTCACATACCTAGGGCTACCTATGGGCACTTCTAGACCCACGATCTTTGATTTGCTGCCACTTGTGGATCGTATTGAGCGAAGGCTGTCTGCTTCCTCGTGTTTGCTAAATCAAGGCAGTCGGCTACAACTGCTACAATCAGTACTTTGTTCAATGCCAATCTACTTTCTGTGCACATTATCTCTCCCTAAGGGCATCTTGCAACAGATTGAGAGAATCATGTGTCAATGTCTGTGGAGAGGCAACACAGATAATCCTCGACAATCCTTAGCTACTTGGGATCGGGTCTGTAGACCTAAGAAGTGTGGTGGTTTGGGTGTGCTAAATTTGGGTCTCCAAAACGAAGCCTTGTTACTCAAGCATCTTTTCAAGTTTTTTAACAGAATGGACGTGCCTTGGGTCACATTAATTTGGGACATTTATTATGTTGCTTCGCCGCCACAGGTTACACAGAGTTGTGGCTCTTTTTGGTGGAGGGATGTCATGATATTGTACACCAACTTCTGCAAGTTAGCCGTCCCACAAGTGCATGCTGGCAAAACGGTGGTATTCTAGCTTGATCGATGGCAGCTGGGAAATAATGTGGTCCTTTTGTGCGAGCAATTCCCAAGGCTCCATTCTTTTGTCATTAATGACACAATCACTGTCAGAGAGTTTTTGGAGCTTCCAGAGATCTCGGAGCACTTTCATCTGCCTCTATCGCAAGAGGCATATACTGAACTAACTCAGCTCCAAGACTTGCTCACTTTAGTCAACTTGAATGAGGAGGGTAAGGACATATGGAAGTGGCCTTCCAAATCTGGGGAGTTCAAATCAAAGACATATTATGAGTCTTGCTTCTCACATTTGGTGGTCGATCCCATCTTCAAATGGATTTGGAAGTGTGCCTGCACGCTAAAGTTTAAAGTGTTTGGATGACTTCTTTTAATGGACCGTTTAAAGACTAGGGATATGATGCAACACAGAAACTGGATCATCCAGGATGATACGTGTGTTCTTTGCCTCTCTGCTACACATGAGGATCGTGCACACCTTTTCTTTGCCTGCAACTTCAGCCAGAGGGTTTGGAATTACCTTGGGATTTCTTGGAATGCTCAACGCAACCAGAATACATATGACATGGCTCTTGCTGCTAGGAGGGACTTTGGTTATCCTTTCTTCACTGAGGTGGTTTTTACTGCTAGTTGGAACATCTGGATTCAAAGGAATGGGAAAATCTTTAGAAATGAGAGACCTACCTTCATTTCTTGGAGGAGGAACTTCATACATGATATTTCCTTATTAGCTCATAGAATCAAATGTAAATATAGGGATAGTCTAGTTTCCTGGGTAGCCTCTCTCTCATAGATCTCTTGTAAGTATTACTCTCATTGCTTCTAGTTTCTCTATAATTATGTAGACTTTTTTTATATAATAAAACACTGTGAGGCTGTTGCCTTGCAGTACATAGTAAAAAAACGGCAAGCAAGTTGCTGCTCAAGTGAAGAAGCCTCTAGACCTAAGCCTGAGACTAAGTGCTTCTACTGCAAAGGGACTGGTCAGTGGAAGCAGAACTGCCCCAAGTATTTGGCAGATAAGAAGGATGGCAAAGTGAACAAAAGGTATATTTGATATACATGTTATTGATGTGTACTTTACTAGTGTTTATAGCAACCCCTCTGTATTTGATACTAGTTTAGTTGCTGAGATTAGAAACTCGAAACAAGAGTTGTAGAATGAATAGAGACTAGTTAAGGGTGAAGTGACGATGTGTGTTGGAAGTGGTTCCAAGATTGATATGATCATCATCGCACACTCCCTATACTTTTGGGATTAGTGTTGAACCTAAATAAATATTATTTGGTGTTTGCGTTAAGCATGAATATGATTTGATCATGTTTATTGCAATACGGTTATTCATTTAAAGTAAAAGAAAAATTGTTGTTCTGTTTACATGAATAAAACCTTCACTGGTCATACACCCAAGGTGAACGGTTTATTGAATATCGATCATAGTGATACACATATTCATAATATTGAAGCCAAAAGATGCAAAGTTAATAATGATAGTGCAACTTATTTGTGGCACTGCCGTTTAGGTCATATTGGTGTAAAACGCATGAAGAAAATCCATGCTGATGGGCTTTTGGAATCACTTGATTATGAATCAGTTGATGCTCGCGAACCATGCGTCATGGGCAAGATGACTAAGACTCCATTCTCCGGAACAATAGAGCGAGCAACAGACTTGTTCGAAATAATACATATTGATGTATGCAGTCCGATGCATGTTGAGGTGCATGACATGTGTCATTATTTTCTGACCTTCACGGATGATTTGAGTAAGATATGGGTATATCTTCTTGATGAAACATAAATCTGAAAACATTTGAAAAGTTCAAATAATTTCAGAGTGAAGTGGAAAATCATCATAACAAGAAAATAAAGTTTCTACGATCTGATTGTGGAGGAGAATATTTGAGTTACGACTTTGGAATTCATTTGAAACAATGCGGAATAGTTTCGCAACTCACGCCACACGGAACACCATAGCGTAATGGTGTGTCCAAACATCATAACCGTACTTTATTAGATATGGTGCAATCCATGATGTCTCTTACCAATTTACCACTATCGTTTTGGGGTTATGCATTAGATATAGCCACATTCACGTTAAATAGGGCACCATCTAAATCCGTTGAGACAACGCCATATGAACTATGGTTTGGCAAGAAACCAAAGCTGTCGTTTCTTAAAGTTTGAGGTTGCGATGCATATGTGAAAAAGTTTCAAACTGATAAGCTCGAACCCAAATTGGAGTAGTGCGTCTTCATATGATACCCAAAGGAGACTGTTGGGTACACCTTCTATGACAGATCCGAAGGCAAGGCATTCTTTGCTAAGAATGGATCCTTTCTATAGAAGGAGTTTCTCTCGAAAGAAGTGAGTGTGAGGAAAGTAGAACTTGATGAGGTAACTGTACCTGCTCCCTAATTGGAATGTAGTTCATTATAGAAATCTGTTCCTGTGACTCCTACACCAATTAGTGAGGAAGCTAATGATGAAGATCATGTAACTTTAGATCAAGTTACTACGGAACCTCGTAGGTCAACCAAAGAGAGATCCACACTAGAGTGGTACAGTAATCCTGTTCTGGATGTCATGTTACTTGACCATGATGAACCTATGAACTATGAGGAAGCGATGATGAGCCCAGATCCCGCGAAATGGCTTGAGGCCAAGAAATCTGAGATGGGATCCATGTATGAGAACAAAGTATGGACTTTGATTGACTTGCACGATGATCGGTGAGTCATTAAGAATAAATGGATCTTCAAGAGGAAGACAGATGCTGATAGTAGTGTTACTATCTACAAAGCTCGAATTGTCGCAAAATGTTTTTGACAAGTTCAAGGTGTTGACTACGATGAGATTTTCTCACTCGTATCGATGCTTAAAAGTCTGTCCAAATCATATTAGAAGTTGCCGCATTTTATGAAATCTGGCATATGGATGTCAAAACTGTATTCCTTCATGGATTTCTTAAAAGAAGAGTTGTATATGATGCAACCAGAAGGTTTTGTCGATCCTAAAGGTGCTAACAAAGTGATCAAGCTCCAGTGATCGATCTACGGACTGGTGCAAGCATCTCGGAGTTGGAATATATACTTTGATAAAGTGATCAAAGCATATGGTTTTACACAGACTTGCGTTGAAGCATGTATTTACAAGAAAGTGAGTGGGAGCACTACAACAATTCTGATAAGTATATGTGAATGACATATTATTGATCGGAAAGAATGTAGAATTTTTTGGAAAGCATAAAGGAGTATTTGAAAGGAGTTTTTTTTCAAAGAAAGACCTCGATGAAGCTGCTTACACATTGAGCATCAAGATCTATAGAGATAGATCAAGATGCTTGATAAGTTTTTTCAATGAGTACATACTGTGAGAAGATTTAGATGTAGTTCAAAATGGAACAGTCAAAGAAGGAGTTCTTGCCTGTGTTGCAAGGTGTGAAGTTGAGTAAAGACTCAAAACCCGACCACAGCAGAAAATAGAAAGAGAACGAAAAGTCATTCCCTATGCCTCAGTCATAGGTTCTATAAAGTATGCGATGTTGTTTACCAGTCCTGTTGTATACCTTAGCATGATTTTGGCAAGGCAGTACAATAGTGATCTAGGAGTAGATTACTAGACAGCGGTCAAAATTATCCTTAGAGGACTAAGGAAACATTTCTCGGTTATGGAGGTGATAAAAGAGTTCAGCGTAAAGAGTTACATCAATGCAAGCTTTTTACATCGATCTAGATGACTCTAAGTCTCAATCTGGATACATATTGAAAGTGGGAGCAATTAGCTAGAGTAGCTCCGTGCAGAGCATTGAAGACACAGAAATTTACGAAATACATACGGATCTGAATGTTGCCGACCCGTACACTAAACTTCTCTCACAAGAAAAACATGATCACTCTTTGGGTGTTAATCACATAGCGATGTGAACTAGATTATTGACTCTAGTGCAAGTAGGAGACTGAAGGAAATATGCCCAGAGGCAATAATACATTTATTATTTATTACTTTATATCATGATAAATGTTTATTATTCATGCTAGAATTGTATTAACCAGAAACTTAGTACATGTGTGTATACTTTAAACAAACAGAGTGTCACTAGTATGCCTCTACTTGACTAGCTCGTTGAATCAAAGATGGTTAAGTATCCTAGCCATAGCCATGAGTTGTCATTTGATTAATAGGATCACATCATTAGATAATGATGTGATTGACTTTACCCATTTCGTTAGCTTAGCATTCGATCGTTTAGTATATTGCTATTGCTTTCTTCATGACTTATACATGTTCCTATGACTATGACATTATGCAACTCCCGAATACCGGAGGAACACTTTGTGTGCTACCAAACATCACAATGTAATTGGGTGATTATAAAGATGCTCTACAGGTGTCTCCGATGGTACTTGTTGAGTTGGCATAGATCGAGATTACGATTTGTCACTGTGATTGTCGGAGAGGTATCTCTGGGCCCTCTCGGTAATGCACATCACTATAAGCCTTGCAAGCAATGCAATTAATGTGTTAGTTGTGGGATGATGTATTACGGAACGAGTAAAGAGACTTGCTGGTAACGAGATTGAACTACATATTGAAATACCGATGATCGAATCTCGGGCAAGTAACATACTGATGATAAAGGGAACAACGTATGTTGTTATGCGGTTTGACCGATAAAGATCTTCGTAGAATATGTACGAGCCAATATGAGCATCCAAGTTCCGCTATTGGTTATTGGCCGGAGACGAGTCTCGGTCATGTCTACATAGTTCTCGAACCCATAGGGTCCGCACGCTTAAAGTTCGGTGACGATCAGTATTATGAGTTTATGTGTTTTGATGTACCGTAGGTAGTTAGAAGTCCCGAATGAGATCGGGGACATGACGAGCAGTCTTGAAATGGTCGAGACGTAAAGATCGATATATTGGACGACTACATTCAGAAATCAGAAAGGTTCTGAGTGATTCGGGTATTTTTCGGAGCACCAGAGAGTTACGGGAACTCGCTAGGGAGTATATGGGCCTTATTGGGCTTTAGGGGAAAGAGAGAGGGGAGGCTGCGCGCCCTCCCAAGGCCTAGTCCGAATTGGACTAGGGGGAGGGGCGGAGCCCCCTCCTTCCTTCTCTTCTCTTTTCCCTTTCCTTCCCTCGCCCTCCTCCACTCCTTTATATACGGGGGAGGGGGCACCCCATGGAGACACACAAGTTGATCATTGATCTTGTAGCCGCGTGCGGTGCCCCCCTCCACTGTAATCCACCTCGGTCATATCGTAATAGTGCTTAGGCGAAGCCCTGCGTTGGTAGCATCATCGTCACCGTCATCACACCATCGTGCTCACGGAACTCTCCCTCGAAGCTCTACTGGATCGGAATTAATGGGACGTCACTGAGCTGAACATGTGCTAAACTCAGAGGTGCCGTACGTTCGGTACTTGGATCAGTCGGATCGTGAAGATGTACGACTACATCAACCATGTTCTCATAACGCTTCCGCTTACGGTCTACGAGGGTACGTAGACGATACTCTCCCCTCTCGTTACTTTGCATCACCATGATCTTGCGTGTGCGTAGGAATTTTTTTTGAAATTACTACGTTCCCCAACAGATAGCTTCCCTGATGAACAATTACCTGTCATAAATGTTTCTCGTACTGCTGCATGGTATGCTGATTATGCTAATTACCTTGTTGCTAAATTAATACCACCTAGTTTCACATACCAGCAAAAGAAAAAGTTCTTCTATGATTTAAGACATTACTTCTGGGATGACCCACACCTTTATAAAGAAGGAGTAGATGGTCTTATTAGACATTGTGTACCTGAGCATGGATAGGAACAGATCCTACGCAAGTGTCACTCCGAGGCTTATGGAGGACACCACGCTGGAGATAGAACTGCACATAACACTACTAGGAACACCCTTACCAGTAGCGCTGGTTTTTGAGCTACCAGTAGCACGGGCACCAGCGCTACTGCTATGGCGCTACAACTATTTTGTAGTAGTAGCGCTTGTTTAAACCAGCGCTACTGCTATCTGTATCTAGCAGTAGCGCGCCTCTGTCCATCGCTACTGCTAATACTAGTAGCGCGGGCTTCAAAAAACGCTACTGGTAAGCAGCGGTGCTACTACTCCAATAGCCCACGCTACTGCTAGTATTTTCTTTTTTTATGTTGCTGTATTCATATTTTTACAGGTTTTATACAGTTACAACATACACATACATTAGAACTATATGAAAAAGGAATGTCTCATCATCATCATCGAAGTGGTACAACATAGTCTCATCATATCAACATAGTCTCAACACAAATGATGTCGATCTCATCATCTCGAAATAGCGATACAAGTTAATGATCACATGTCTCTTACATTGTCACCGTAGACACATGTTTCATCATCTACCTAAACTAAGACATAAACAATAAGAGCGATCATGATGATCAAAAGCGGTATGATGTAGTAGTTTTTGTGGCGGCGCTGGTTCTGAATCCCCTGTTGTGCTATGAATCTCAAGAAACTAGCTTCGGCTTCCGCTCTGCTATCAAACCCTTTCTGGCTTCCGCCGGAGAAGCCAGAGACTTGGGCCTGACACTCTGGCCACTCAACATACACACCCGGAACATGCCCTACATACACGGCATTCCACTTCCTCGCCATCGTTGATATATATACCTGTCAGAGATGCACATATATATACCATGGAGCGAATTCAACAAAACAGTTATGAAATAGAAGCAACATATATAGTTAACATAGTTAACAAATTTCATCGTACCGAAAGTAATTAACTAGAGCGCGACACCATACATCTAATAGTTTCGTCGTACTGAGAGATTCGAAGTTTTGTCATACATAAAGTAACAAGTAACTAGACATATTGTTTTTAAGCAGTGCACTCTTCCCATCTGTCCATATCCGGAAGGGTGTCACCAAGCTTAGTGAAAGGCCTCATGTCCTGACGCTGTAGGGCAATGCGGGTTCGGACGTCAGCTCGCGATATTGGGCCGCCGTAGAACATCCCATTCTCTTCGAGGACATCTTTGATGATGATGGACGCAATTTCTTGTTGGACCCGGTAGAAATCATTTCGAAGTCGATTATCCGGTATGGCTCCAAAGGCTTCGGCCCATCTCTAGATATGGGTATCGGATGAAGATTTAATGCAAAGTGATTGCACATCCCTTCTGTACTCCATCATTAGATGGATGACGTAGAATCCATCATTCTCACTTCTTGCCAGTTGCTGGATGCAACAGAAGTCAGTCTTGTGGCTGAAACAAAGCCCGTCCTTATTTGTTTTTTTGCATTGGATGTAGCCACCCCGCATGCTAATGCCCAATATAGCTCTGTCCAGAACATACTTAATGTGTGTGTAATCTTTCTTCTGTATGTTCTTCGACGGGTCCAAATATACAGCGCGGGAGTAACGCGGGTAAAGAACAATGAGAACGGCACGACACCCCCCGCTACGCAAAATACACGATCAAGTTTAGCCTCCATGCGTGCAAAGTAACTATTGAAATGCATGAAAGGATGTATGTGTGCTCGAAGACCAACTTGAAACCTCACTGGATATGGGATCTCGAGAGCCAACACCTAGGCCTCGTGACCACGGGGTATCCAGAGAGTTGACACTCCACCCCGTGCACATGGTACAAGCCCGTGTGCACGGGGTATCCAGAGAAGGATACCATGAGGACTTCTTCGGATGCTTTGATGGCAGACTTCACAAAACAACCCAATGCACTTCAAGCATCACTATGGAACATATCTTCATATAAGATTCGATGCACTTGATTCTCCATAGGAATTGTCATTTAATACCAAAGCATAGGGCAAATATATCTTCATATATATGGACTTCATCCTTGATTCCATCCAATATCCTTGTGGCACCATCGATGGACAAAACCTTCAAATATATCTCACTGAAAACATTAGTCCATAGAGATTGTCATTTAATTACCAAAACCACACTTAGGGGCTACATGCCCTTTCAATCTCCCCCATTTTGGTAATTGATGACAATCTCAACAAAAGGGTTTACACAATGAATTTAAAACAAGTATGCAATCTATCTGAGAATAAATTGTATACTTGAGGTGGTTTTGATAGCCTCAAACATCACAAAGATAGTTGATGTTATCCAAACCGGCTGTAATAGAATCGAAATACTACACAAGAATTTGATGCTAGAGGAACCACAATATATAGAGCAAACTCCCCCACAATATATGCACAGGAAATAACTTGGTGGAGTTTCCTCTATATACACATCCATGCAACGAGCAAGCACAACAAAAGTAGATAAGCATGAATGACAGGAACCAACCCACTTCACCTAAACCCTCTAAACTTCTCCCCCATTGGCAACAAGTGCCAAAATGGAAGAAAAATCTAGACGGCCAATATATATTGAGTTCCTCCTTAATTTGTGCATTTCTCATATTGTGAGTGGAATCAAATGCACATATCCAGTTACGAACAAACGAAGAAATTCACACTATATTGAGGATCCATAGAATGCACCAAAATGATATGACAAGAGAATCAAACATTCAAAGGATCCAAAGAACATATTTTGGACAAGGGATAAAGGAGATATCCAATATGATAATCATGCTAAGCATGGGTCCAAAATATATCCAACAACTCATGAGTGCAAACATATATGCAAAACGTACAAGCACTCACTCAACAAGTACTAATCATGCTATGATGCAACATACACAATGTTGACTCTAATTTAAATAAATGCATGAAGTAAGTACTTGTTACCGAGAGCGAGAGCATTGGTTCAAGGGGCCCTTGATCTAGTAAGCAAACATGAGGGACTTGATCTTGTTCTTGGAAGGGTACATGATCTCCCATAACATCTTGTTCTTATGTTGGGGGTGATGACTTCCCTTGTGGTAGATCCACAAGAGGGGCTCTTACTCCTTCTTCTTCTACATGGACAAGGGGTGTTTCTTGTGGAATAATATGACCAACCCCCATTGTACTTGTATCTTGGGAAGGAGCCTCATCACCTACAACACTTGAAACAAATTGCTCTGCATGGAAGGACCGAACCGGGTTTTCATTTATCTTCTCCCTCAAATCAAAGAATCAATCAAGCTTGGCCCTAATAATTTCCAACAGCGTCTCCACCTTCCTTGTGAATAAGCCAAGCATCCAATGCTTCTCCAAGGTACCTAAAACACATTAAGGTACAAAATGGTGCCCAAACATATTGTGTCCGAAGTAGTAAGCACAACCACAATACATAGGGCAAACTCCACAATAAGTATGTGCAAAAGGATATGAAATTGAATTTCATGCACACCTTTAACCATTAATGATATTATGGTGTTTACCCTATATAGAGGATCAAGAGAGCAAGCAAGGCATGAAGAAGTACATAAATAAATATGCATGCACATGCCTACCAAGATCCAAAGATATATAATTTGGACAAAAGAACACTTAAAAGATGAATACTCCAATAATGACATAAAGCATTCAACTTGTCCAAATTATATCAAAGTGACGAATCCACACAGGACTGCACACAAAGTACAACATATGAACTAAGCAAAAACCAAAGAGCATAAAGGATATACATTACACACATGATCAAAGGCTTATCTCACTCAAGTAGATAAAAGATAGTACAAGCAGTGAGATAAGGCAAGTTGAAGCACAAGCCGAGAAGAAGATGATCATAAAATTCTACCACAAGAAGAAATACCAATTTTGGTATTTGGAAGTAACACTTGATGGTAGAATCTGAAGAAGAACATGATCATAATCAACAACCACCCCGTGCGCACGGGGGTCAAAAGACCCCGTGCACACGGGGTATCTAGGGAGTTACGCAACACCCCGTGCGCACGGGGTATCCAGAACTTTTCTGGTGCAAAATTCTGGATACCACGGGAAGCACACAATAGGGGAAAATAACCACCTACAAGAGATAATTAATGGATACTCTGAGAATTTGAATTTCAAATGAGCTTGACATACCACATAGTGACTAGATAATATTGAGTATCAATACTATGTACTATTTCTCATATTCACATTTTAGGTTTGTGATGCACATAAAATGTAACACTCCCTGTGGGAGTCCTGGATTAGGGGGTCTCCGGACAACCGGACTATCTCCATTGGCCGGACTACTAGACTATGAAGATACAAGACTGAAGACTTCGTCTCGTGCCCGGATGGGACTCTACTTGGCGTGGAAGGCAAGTTAGGCAATGCGTATATGGATATCTCCTCCTTTGTAAGCGACCTTGTGTAACCCTAACCCTCTCCGGTGTCTATATAAACCGGAGGGTTTTAGTACGTAGGACAACAACAACAACAACATACAATCATACCATAGGCTAGCTTCTAGGGTTTAGCCTCTCTGATCTCGTGGTAGATCTACTCTTGTAACACCCATATCTTCAATATTAATCAAGCAGGACGTAGGGTTTTACCTCCATCAAGAGGGCCCAAACCTGGGTAAAACTTCGTGTCCCTTGCCTCCTGTTACCATCCGGCCTAGACGCACAGTTCGGGACACCGACATTGGTGCTTTCATTGAGAGTTCCTCTGTGTCGTCACTGTTAGGCTTGATGGCTCCTACGATCATCGGTAGCGATGTGGTCCAGGGTGAGACTTTTCTCCCCGGACAGATCTTCGTATTCGGCCGGTTTGCACTGTGGGCTAATTCGCTTGGCCATCTGGAGCAGATTGAAAGCTACGCCCCTGGCCATCAAGTCAGATTTGGAAGTTTGAACTACACGGCCGACATCCGCGGAGACTTGATCTTCGACGGATTCGAGCCACAGCCGGGCGCGCCGCAATGTCTCGATGAGCATGACCTAGCTCTGCCACCGGATGGTACTCTAGAAGTCACGCCCACACCAGCTCCGACCCTTAGCTCGGAGCCAGCTGCACCAATCGAGGACGGGTGGCTAGACACCACCTCAGGGGCTATAGTCTCGACGGGATCGAGCCAAACACCAGCATAATCCTCTGTGTAGCCCGTGACTCCAAGGTACCGGACTCTCCTCCGGACCCCAAACCATCTGCGCCCCTGCCAATCGAATCCGAGTGGGCGCCGATCATGGAATTCATCAACGCGGATATCTTTCAGCACTCGCCGTTCGGCGACATTCTGAATTCACTAAGGTCTCTCTCTTTGTCAGGATAGCCCTGGCCGGATTATGGCCAACAGGACTGGGATGCGGACGAGGAAGAAATTCGACGCCCACTGAGGGAGTCTTGGATTAGGGGGTGTTCGGATAGCCGAACTATACCTTCAAGTCGGACTCCTGGACTATGAAGATACAAGATTGAAGACTCCGTCCCGTGTCCGGAAGGGACTTTCCTTGGTGTGGAAGGCAAGCTTGGCGATACGGATGTTCATATCTCCTACCATTGTAACCGACTCTATGTAACCCTAACCCTATCCGGTGTCTATATAAACCGGAGGGTTTTAGTCCGTAGGACAACATATACAACAACAATCATACCATAGGCTAGCTTCTAGGGTTTAGCCTCTACGATCTCGTGGTAGATCAACTCTTGTAATACTCATATCATCAATATCAATCAAGCAGGACGTAGTGTTTTACCTCCATCAAGAGGGCCCGAACCTGGGTAAAACTTTGTGTCCCCTGCCTCCTGTTACCATCCGGACTAGACGCACAGTTCAGGACCCCCTACCCGAGATCCGCCGGTTTTGACACCGACATTGGTGCTTTCAATGAGAGTTCCTCTGTGCCGTCGCTGTCAGGCCCGATGGCTCCTACGATCATCAATGGCGATGCAGTCCAGGGTGAGACCTTCCTCCCCGGACAGATCTTCATCTTTGGCAGCTTTGCACTGCGGGCCGATTCACTTGGCCATCTAGAGCAGATCGAAAGCTACGCCCCTGGCCGTCAGGTCAGATTCGGAAGCTTAAACTACACGGCCGACATCCGCGGGGACTTGATCTTTGACGGATTCGAACCACTGCCGAGCGCGCCGCACTGTCATGACGAGCATGATCTAACTCTGCCGCCGAATAGTGCCCTGGAAGCCGCACCTGCATCGGCTCTGACCCCCAGTTTAGAGCCGACCGCGCCGATCGAGGATGGGTGGTTGGACGCCGCCTCGAGGGCTGTGATCCCAATGGCGGTTGAGCCGAACACCAGCCCCGTACTCTACAAGACTTGTGACTCCATAGAGCCAGATGCTTCACCGGACTCCGAACTCTCTGCGCCCCTGCCGAGAGAATCCGATTGGGCGCCGATCATGGAGTTCACGGCCGCGGATATCCTGAGGTCACTGAAGTCTCTCTCTTTATCAGGAGAACCCTGGTCGGACTACGGTCAGCAAGGTTGGGATTCGGACGATGAAGAAATTCAAAGCCCACCCACCACCCACTTGGTAGCCACTGTCGACGATTTAACTGCATGCTCGACTTCAACTCCGATGACATGGACGGTATGGACGCCGATGAAGGAGACGATGAAGAATCAGCGCTTATCGAGCCCTGGGACGCCACCTCGTCATATCACGTATACATGGTGGATGCACCCAAATGATGATGGCGAGGAGCGGAAGGATGCACCGAAGGATTGTTCCCTCGAAAAGCAGTCAAAGCGGCGACGCAAGCGCTGCCCCAAATCCCGCCTCGACAGAAATAGCGATCACACTGTTCTAGCGCTGGAGCAGGGCGAACCACTGCCATACAACGGCAATCCGGATAGTCAAACCGAACAAACAAATCCTATCAATGATAATGGTCCGGACGACATAACGCCGGACAGGCACTCGGAGCAGCAGAATGCCCGTAAAAGGCTCGTTGCCACCGCAAGGAGCCTCAAAAAGCAGAAGCGGAGGCTCAAGGCCGCGCAAAACATGCTCCAATTCAGATGGAGCAAAATACTCAACACTATAGCAAGGTACGGCGATAATCGCCCCTCCAAGAGCTACCCAAAGCGGAAGCTGCTACCCGAATTCGATGAGGAGACCTCAGACCCCCCACAACCAAATATCAAAGCAGCCACCCGGTCAGATAGACGACCCCTCTACCACCACAGAACGGCATTCAACGCCACTCACAATACAACACGCGACCCATGCGAGGGCTCGCACCCAAACCACGGTGCAACAAGATCCATCTATGGACCACGCAAGCGCGCCCGAGCATACAATGCAACACAAAAAACATCCGAACAACGCGGCACACCCAGTTACAGGGGTGCCGCACACCCCCTATGTTTCACTGATGAGGTGCTAGACCATGAATTTCCAGAGGGATTCAAGCCCTTAAACATAGAGGCATACGACGAAACAACAGACCCTGGGGTCTGGATTGAGGACTATATCCTTCATATACATATGGCTCGAGGGGATGATCTCCATGCCATCAAGTACTTACCTCTCAAACTCAAAGGGCCAGCTCATCACTGGCTCAAAGGCCTCCCCGAAAGCTCCATTGGAAGTTGGGAAGAGCTCGAAGACGCCTTTTGGGAAAACTTTCAAGGGACTTATGTCCGACCTCCGGATGCGGACGACCTGAGCCACATAACTCAGCAGCCCGGAGAGTCAGTCCGAAAGCTTTGGAATAGGTTTCTTACTAAAAAGAACCAGATTGTCGACTGTCCGGACGACGAAGCCTTAGCGGCTTTCAAGCACAGCGTCCGCGACGAATGGCTCACCAGACACCTCGGCCAAAACAAGCCGAGAACGATGGACACATTAACAAACCTCATGACCCGCTTTTGCGCGGGTGAGGACAGCTGGCTAGCCAGATGCAGCACCAGCGACCCCAGTACATCTGAAGTTAGAGATGGAAATGGGAAATCACGGTGCAACAGCAATAACAAACACCGGAATAAAGAAGACAGCACGAAGGGCACGACAGTAAATACCGGATTCAAAGTCCCTCGGCCAAACCAAAAGCCGCCCTTCAAAGGCACCAGGAATGAATTGTCCAGCCTCAACAAAATTCTGGACCAAGTATGTCAGATCCATAGTACCCCCAGCAAACCTGCTAATCATACCCACAGAGAATGTTGGGTCTTCAAGCAGTCCGGCAAGCTTAATGCCATACACAAGGGGGAAGATACACCAAGTGAAGACGAGGACGAGCCTCCCAAGCAAGACAAGGGGGAACAAAAGAAATTTCCATCCGAAGTCAAAACAGTAAACGTGTTACACGTGATCAAGAGAAAAAACAATGCGGCACTCCCTGAAAAATATACCCAAGTGCCCGTCACCGCGAAGTCCCGCCACTGGTCGTCTCAACCGATCACCTTCGACCATCGTGATTACGCATCAAGTATCCGGCACGCAGGATGGGCTACACTGGTATTAGGCCCAGTAATTGGCGGATACCACTTCACATGAGTCTTGATGGATGGCGGCAGTAGCATAAACCTAATATATCAGGATACAATCCGCGGGATGGGGTTAGACCCAACACAAATTCGCCATAGCAATACTACCTTTAAAGGAGTAACGCCATGCCCAGGGGCTCGTTGTACGGGATCCCTCCTACTACAAGTTATATTCGGCTCCGCGATAACTTCCGTCGCGAGCATTTAACTTTCCACATCGCTCCGTTTAAAAGTGGCTATCAAGCACTACTCGGACGCGAAGCTTTCACTCGCTTTAATGCAATACCACACTACGCCTCCCTAACACTGAAGATGCCCGGTCCACGTGGCATCATTTCAGTGCACGGAAGTATCAAGCGATCTCTGGGCGCACACTAAAGGCGCCTGGACCAGCAAAAGCATCCAATAGGTCGTCAAGACCTCAGACACAACTAACCAAGTCCGGCGCTGCTACTCATATCAAATAAACGGTCACACCCCTGTCTCTCAAAAGTACAAGGGGCTCAACGCACGCAGACGAGTGGCGATTTCTTCTTACCTTGAGTTATACATGGTTTCTTTAGAAAACTATCCTTTTGCACGACAACCTTTTTACCTAAATTCTTCTCTTTTACAGATGATCATTGTGCTACACCCGTCCAGGATACGGCACAACGGAGACACAGGCGCAGACGTGCAGCAGGGACCTGACCCAAGGATTCTTTTTAGATTAAGACCCTGCGTAAACCTTTTTTACTGTCTCTTGTTGATACATATCCATCGTTGAGAAGGATGCTGGCGTCTTGGCATGTGGCCACGCCAGAACAATGCACGTACCTGGACACAAGGGGCTTCTTACAAAGGCCATTCTTCAGGCCCGGTTTATACCACAAAGACCGAATACCTTAGGGAGTGTTCGGCATCGCGAGTTTGGCCCTATATGCATCAGCTCCGAATCATTGCCTTTGGTCAAATGTTGGGTTTGCCTGGCTCCTGTGTTTTGGTGCCTTACGTTCCGCTTTACCGGCTAAGGTAGCACCCGGAGAACTACTGCGATTGTGCCCTGATTCATCCGGACGAGCGCCTTAGTAGAGAAAGCCGAAAACTGACTGTCATTATCTAGCATGAGACTGGTCAACCACTCGATGACCCATGGGAATGTTAGAATTCCTCCGCCTTAACGAAGGGCCGCTTTCCGGCCAGGCATATACGCACCCCGAGATCGGGAGAGTGCGGAGCCACCAGGGGCTATCCAGTAGCCCCACTGTCAAACTCCTATGGCTATGTGAAAGTGTTAAAGCATTATAGTCCGGTTGCCTCGCTCGCTCCGCTATCACCTCCTTAATAGGACCAGGACGTTGGGTTAAGTGTGAACGCGCGTTTCTGCGAACACCTCCGCATTATATGCGTGGGGGTTGAAGCCGACGACTGCAATCTTTCAGGTTATACACATGTATACATAAACGGCCGCCCAGGAGGCATCACATTACTTTTAGGCAAAAGTATAAAAGTAGCCTCATAAAAATTTAAAAAGCATTTCGCTTACATTGAGATTACATGTCATTCAACCATAATATTTTTTGAGCACTGGGTCTCTATCAAACGAGCACCCTCAAGAACTTCCTCAAAGTAGTGCTCAGCAGCCCTTCGACCTATGGCCGTATCCTGCGCTGCAACAGTGGTAGCATCCATCTCTGCCCAGTATGCTTTAGCACGGGCAAAGGCCATCCGTGCGCCTTCTATGCACGCCGACCTCTTCATCGCATTTATGCGCGGCACCACATCGAGGACCTGCTGCACCAAGCTGAAATAGTTGCTCGGTTTTGACCTTCCGGGCCATGGTTGATCCACAACAGACCTCATGAAGAGTCCGAACAACCTATTTAGTTTGGCCCATTCGGCTAATTGGTCCGTCAACGAAAGCGGACGCTCGGGAGAAAGGAATTGCTTCCAAAACAACTGGTCTACTTCACGGTCCGTCTGACTCTGGAAGTACTTGGCCGCATCGGCAGCGCTCGCCGCCAAATCCATATACGCATCCTCCGAACTCCATAGCCAATATAGAGGGGCATACCGTGGATCTCCGTACTTCCTCTGCAGCATAAAGGACTTCCCGGCTACAATATCCCCGGCTTCCCGCAGTTCATCCTTCTTTGCCCTCATAGCAGAGCAGAGGTCTTTTCCCGTTACAACAGCCTTCTCAAGGTCCGATGCCTTCGCCTGGTTTTCCTTTTCAAGAGCCCGGCAACGGTCTACGGCGGCTTTTAATTCTACGGCCATATTGGCCATCTTCTTCCGGCTCTCGCCATGTGCAGCCTTCTCAGCCTGCAACTCTTCGGCCGCCTTCAAAGCAGCCGCATTACACAATCTTGCTTGTTCCTTGGCTCGGGCAAGTTCCGCCCACAAGGCTTCAACAGTGGCAGCTCCATCAGCAGTCATAACATGTTAAAAACACTAACATCATACTCTTCCTATGTGGCGTTTACCAGACAAGGATACTTACCCTGCGCCTCGTCAAGCCTTCTGTTAACAAGCTCGATGTCGGCATCTGCCGCATCCAACTGCCATTCTAAACGGGTAAACTGGCTAGTCCGGCTGGCCACCGGAGCTTCCATCTCCTGCACATAAAGGAAGTATGGTTATTACCTGGGTGTATGATCCTCCGTTCGTCATCGTTTCCGACGACAACCAGAGTCTCAGGGGCTACTGTCTACATAGGGCACACCTAACATGTGTAGGACTATTACACATTCCTTTTTATGTACCTCAAAGCCTGTCAGTAGACTCATAAAAGCTTCATGCAATCCGCTTTCGGCGGACGATATCCTCTCCATCACCATATTCATCAGCACACGGTGATCATCTGAGATGGCCGCTCGCCCCACCAACTCCCTTAGAACGTCCGATCGCACACTAGACGGCGCCGGACTCTTTTGTCTACCCTCTTCGGGAGACGGACACTGGGAGCCTCGGGGATCAATTGGATCACCTTCTGGCCTCTCCGCACTCAGAGAGGCCCTCCGCGACGACACTTCAGGGTCGCCCGCTTTCGGAGCGGAGGAGTCCGAAGGAGGCATCTCGCTCTCCATCATCTCTGGAAGAAGATCCCCCGAAGACGAGCTCATTTGAGAGGGGCTAAGGCCCGAACTGCACAAATATATGCGGTGGTTATTTTCTCAGAAGAAAAAGATGGCATATCTGTACTATTAAAGTTTTCGGGTCACTTACGACTCCCGGGAGAATTGATCCCCCCGCGGACTTTGTGCGGCAGCACCGCCCCCAAGGTAGGGCCCCCGGTGGAAGATTTCTTCTCCCGTTTGGAAGCTTCGGCTTCCGAATTCCCGGGCGCAGTCCTTTTCCTCTTCCGGTCGTCTTCCTTCATGGAGACGCTCGCTCCCTCGGTTAGAATAGGCAGCTTTGGGGGCCCGCATCCGCCCGCATTACCCTCCATAGTATCTTCCTACAAGGGATCCGGGCAAGGTGCGGTCTGGAGCATCTTTTCCAATACCGGATTCTCCAAACCCTCAGGGAGGGGGCCGAACACCGAATCAACTTCGCCTTTGTTAGCCAGTCCTGGTCGAAAAAGCAAAGTCTCAGAAATAACTTCGTAATGAAGGAAAGATAATATGTTCGGCCGGAAGATTCTTTACCTGTTCGGCGGCGCGGTTACTGCTCAGGCCCACGTCCTCGGGGATTTCTGGACACTCTACTTGAGGTCCGAAGAATGACTTATACATATCCTCGTGTGTCAGGCCGAGAAAATTTTGAATGGCACGCGGACCCTCGGGATTGAACTCCCACAAGCGAAGGGGCCGACATTTGCAAGGCTGGACTTGACGAACCAGCATAACTTGTATTACCGTGACCAAACTGAGATCTCCGTTGAAGAGATCTCGAATGCGGCTTTGCAGTAAAGGCACGCCCTTGGCTGGACCCCAGCTTAGTCCTCTGTTGATCCATGACATCAGTCGTGGTGGAGGGCCTAAGCGAAAAACGGGGGCGGCCGCCCACTTGGCACTTCTAGGAGTCGTGATGTAGAACCACTCCTGTTGCCACAATGCAGACACCTCTGGGATGGAACCTTTGGGCCACGAAGCTCCCATCATCTTGCGTATTGAGGCGCCTCCACACTCTGCATGTTGCCCTTCGATCACCGTCGGCTTTACTTCAAAGGTCTTGAGGCATAAGCCAAAGTGGGGGGTAACCCGGAGGAAGGCCTCGCATACGACAACAAAAGTCGTGATATGCAGGAAGGAGTCCGGAGCTAGATCATGGAAATCTAGCCCATAATAAAACATCAAGCCCCTGACGAAAGGATCCAGTGCAAAACCTAGACCCCGGAGGAAGTGGGGGACGAACACAACTCTCTCGTTGGGTTTGGGAGAGGGGACGGCCTGCCCCCGGGGAGGCAGCCGATGCGATATTTCGGCTGTCAGATACCTGGCCTCCCTCAACTTTTTGATGTCTTCTTCCGTGACGGAGGAGGGCATCCATCGGCCTTGAAGGCTGGATCCGGACATGACTGAGGGTTCGGAGCACCTGACCTGAGCTTTGGGAGTTTGAGCTTGAGGCGGGGGAAGGATTCTATTGAGCACGAGAGGGAAAAGTAAAAGCTTTGCCCCTTTATAAAGAGGGTGGATATCAAGCGTCCTCCCCGTGTCCGTTTGGACTTGCCTATGATCTAGGAGTCCTAGAAGCGGTTGGGTTACCCACGCCCGTATTGATGAGAATCCCGTAATAAGGGGACACAATCTCTGCTTTGACAAGACATGTCGAAAAACTGCCTCGCGTTATGTGCGGGGCTCGCTAAAAGAAACAGTAAGAATAGTCACCGGGCCATGACATGACGTCATGTTGCCAAAATAAGCTAGCAGATTAAATCTGCGAAAACGTTATTCTCTCTGCGGTGGAATGTGGAATTTGTTTTGCAGGGTCGGACACTATCCTCGTATTCAACTTCTTCTGTAATGTATTCGGAGAAGGAACCCGCCTTGCAATGCCGAAGACAACTGCGCGCCGGACTCATCGTCATTGTAGCCTGGTTCAGGGGCTATTGTGGGAGTCCTAGATTAGGGGGTCTCCGGACAGCCGGACTATCTCCATTGGCCGGACTATTAGACTATGAAGATACAAGATTGAAGACTTCGTCTCGTGTCCGGATGGGACTCTACTTGGCGTGGAAGGCAAGCTAGGCAATGCGTATATGGATATCTCCTCCTTTGTAACCGACCTTGTGTAACCCTAACCCTCTCCGGTGTCTATATAAACCGGAGGGTTTTAGTCCGTAGGCAACAACATACAATCATACCATAGGCTAGCTTCTAGGGTTTAGCCTCTCTGATCTCATGGTAGATCTACTCTTGTAAGACCCATATCTTCAATATTAATCAAGCAGGACGTAGGGTTTTACCTCCATCAAGAGGGCCCAAACCTGGGTAAAACTTCATGTCCCTTGCCTCCTATTACCATCCGGCCTAGACGCACTGTTCGGGACCCCCTACCCGAGATCCGCCGGTTTTGACACCAACACTCCCCCATAATGTGATGATCCACTAATATCTCGCAAGAGCCAAACAACATACAAATAAGGCTCAAGACAACAAGCATCACTATATGATGTGCAATGCAACCTACACATGCTAGATAACACAAATCAAGCATACTAGGAAACACAACATATAAATGCACATGCTAGATACAAAACCTAAGCATGCAAGGGGCGAGTAACTTTCAATGTAAGCAATAAAAAAATACAAGTTACCACAAGGAGTAACATTGGATAGATAATATGAAGATAATCCACATGACTTGGCTCGAACAAATAAATGGTGGATATCCTTTTTGTCATGAACTAGAAAATCTCCAATGTCCGTCACAGACCTATTGATCAAGTTTGGGCTTGATGGTCCCCAACCAAGTTGGGTCCTAAGAACTTAGTCACAATAGGATTGGCAACCCAAATGGTCTTTTCCATTTCAAAACCACTTTGGGCACCAACAAACTTGGCAAACAAATAGCCGACAACACCCTTCCTAAGCGAATAATGATCATTGACTATAGGAGGCTTAAGCATGTTACCGTTGGGACAAGATGATGATATGTGTCCCTTCTCACGAAAAATATAGCAACATGTGCTCCCCCTTCTCTTCTTCTTTATTTTCTCAACTTGGGGAGAATTATCTTTGTTCATCATTGGAGTGGCCTTTCTTCAACATGAGGTTGACCTTGAGATTGAACTTGACGCCACTTCCCTTGTTGCTTCACATTTGAAGCCTTCTTCTTCAATGGGCAAGATCTGACATGGTGTCCAACATTCTTGCACTTGAAGCATGTAATGTTGGCCTCATTCTTGAATTGGTCTTGTCCGTTCTTCTTATTCTTGGACTTCTTGTTGTTGGAAGTGAAACCAAGTCCACTCTTGTCATGAGGGGATTTTTGAATACTCGAGATATTTTTGAGAGTGGAGTTCCCTTCATGACACTTTTCCAAGTCTTTCTTCAACATAGTGACTTGGCCCTTGAGCTCTTTGTTTTCCTCTACAAGGTTAGTATCAACAAAAGTACTAGAGGAAATATAAGCTTCATTGTTAGAGAAACAATGTAAGGAGAGAAATTCATCACGAGAATTGGCAATAATATGTCTAGATGAATCACTAGTACTAGCACATGTTAATAAAGCATTTTGAGTAGAAATAGTGCTCATGTCCACATGAGGCTCACGAGATGTTACCTTAGTCACAATAGCCTTATGAGCTAACTTTAGCCTTTCATGGGAGATTAGAAGATCATCATGAGAGCCCGAGAGCTTTTCATGACTTTCTTCTAATTTCCCATAATTTATAGTTAGCAAAACAAGTTGAGCCCTTAGATCAACAATCTCCTTCAAGATAGATGCTTCACAAGGAGTAGAGTTAGTAGCACAAGCATCATTGGCAATATCATAGGAGCTAGAAGAAACTAGATACTTCACATGAGTAGCTTGAAGTTCCTCATAAGACTTAGAGAGTTTGTGAGCTCTCCTTTGACATTCTTGTAGACAAGGTCAAGGTGCTCAAAATCCTCTTTAAGTTGATCATGAGCAACTTCAATCTCTTCTTTAGAAGATTCTAAGTCTCTAAGAGTTTGTAGAGCATCAAGAAGGTTACAATCAAGTTTTTCATTTTGTTCTTGCTCTTCGTGAAGTAAATCATTAGACTTTCCAAAATGAGTGATAATATCTTTAAACATCTCATAAGTGTTCTTATTTACCCCACGAAGAGAATTACCAATTTCATATATTTCTTGACTCATATCCCTATCACATTCATCATCACTCTCGTCAATATAATTACAAAGAGTAGATGATACCTCGGTATTACCTCTTGCCATGAGGCACATGTGAACATCGGAGGTCGATGGTGATCCTTTTGGAGAGGGAGTTTCTTTATCATCAAGAGTAGGGTATCCATGTTCATCCTCTCGACACTCATAGGATTTCCTCTCCAATGAGGTGATGTCCTTCTTTGCTCCTCTAGCAGTTTCCTCATTAAAGATGTGTGCACTATTTTCTCTTGTTTCCTCTACATGGTTAGTCAAACAACAACTAGAGGAAATAGAAGCATGGAGATCATGGAAACAAGGAGTATCAAGCATATCATCACAAAAGGTATTCAAGGAATCTCCAAATGATATGCATGGACTATCAACACAAGAATGTAAATCATTTTTGCTAGATATGCTCAAGTCCATAGAATCTACAACACTAGCATGTATACATGAAAGATAATCAATGTTTAGCACAACATCATCATCAAAAATAATATTTCCACTCACCATGTAATTACCTTGGGACATGCCATATGATAGTGAGGTGGAAGAAGTAGAAATGTCCAAGCGCATGGATGAAGAAGCAATATGGAGTTCTTCATGATTTGAAGATGTGGAGAACTCCTCAATTGAATCCTCCGACATATGATGAATATCAACAAGATTGGACCCACCATATATTTCTTCAAGTTTGGCCCACATATCATGAGCCGTCACACAAGTCATGATTGAGTCAAACACTTCGAGGGATATAGACCGGATTATGGCATTCTTAGCACCATACCCACAAAGCATATCATCATTTTCTTCATTAGTTGGAAAAAGGTCATCCTTCCACGGAGAAGCCCCTACAAGAACAATTCGCACAAAATTTGGACCCATGGTCTAGAAATGACAAAGCATGCGAATTTTCCACAAGTGATAGTTTGTGCCACTAAAACAAAAGGTGTCATCATGCACTATACCACTAGTCGACATCTTTACTCTCTAGGCGGTGAAGCCTACCAAGGAGAGACCAAAGCTCTGATACCAATTGAAAAGATCTAGATGACGACTAGAGGGGGGGTGAATAGGCGTTTTAAAACTTTTACCGATTTGGCTTTATCCTAATGCGGAAATAAACTAACAGATATTTTTCAAGCATAAAACCTAAATATGCTAGGCTCAACTAAGTGCACCAACAACCTATGCTAACAAGATAGGCACTTAAGGAAACTAGGAAGCACAAACTATATCATAAGATATGGAAATGTAGGAACAACTAAGCAATTCAACTAGCACAAGATATATCAATATGAGCAAGTATGAATTGCAGAAAGTAAAGGGTGTGGGTATGAGATAACCACAAGTGAGTCGGAGACGCGGATTTATCCCGAAGTTCACACTCGTGAGAGTGCTAATCTCCGTTAGAGCGGTGCCAAAGCCAAAGCTTCGGGGCGTCACCAAGTGACTCACGTATTCTCCCTTTCGAGTCACCCCAACTGATGAGCCTCGGTTCACTCGGGGTTGGTCTTGAAGGCGACCACCACACCTTTACAAACTTCTCCGGAGCACACCACAACCACGGAAGCTTCCGGAGGAACTTGACCACCTAGGCCACTTCAACACCCTTCCCCGGAGCACACCACAAAAGGAAGATTCTGGGGGAACCTTGGCCAGAAGGCCTCTTCACAATCTTCTCAATGTATCACCAAACCGTCTATGAGGCAAAGCCTCGAAGAGTAATAAACTCACAGGCTCTCACTCGAACAAATCGATGTGGGGAGCTCAAACCAAAGCAACAAATGCAATGCAAGGTCAAGCAATAAATGCTCAACTCACTCTCTCAATCTCACAAGATGCAACTCAAGAAAGAGGGGATTGAAGAGAGGGGATGCAATGGAGGAAATCAACAAATGACTCCAAGATCCATCCACAAATCCCCCTTCACTTAGAGGGGAGATAGGGGTTTGGGAGAGGTGGTAAGAGGCTCAAAATTATGTTTAGAATGTGAATGAACAGCCCCCAACTGGTGGGAGGACGGAGCCCTTAAATAGCCAAAACCCAAAACTAGCCGTTGGGGCTCAACGGGCAGTTCCTGGACACCCAGTGCCCACGGGGGTTTAGACCCCGTGCCCACGGGGTCCCATGCGCACGGTACAAGCTCATGCACACAGGGCCCCGTGCCCACGGGGGTCAAAAACCCCGTGCACACGGGGTACCCAGGACAACCTGTAGTAGCCCACTAAAAAATGCATAACTTTGGCATACGAACTCGATGATCTTGGGCTCGTTTTGAAGCTAGGGAAAAGCCCAAGGTCCTCACATAGAGAACCGCGTGGTTAAGGTTTGAGCTCTCTACATGCAACGTGATCAAGCTACTTGCCCGAGAGTCCCTCTTGATAGTACGGCTATCAAACCTATAATCCGGTCTCCCACCAAGCACTATGAGATTGGTAAAACTAGAAAAAACTAGCTATGTTATGCCTTTGCCTTGCATATTAAACTTGAGCTTGATGATGACTTTAATGCTTGCCTCAAGTTGGAATCCCTTTCTTGTCCACAACCACTTCGTGAAGATACTCGAATTGCTTCCTCATATTGCAATGAGGGAAGCCTTAACTTAAGCCCATCTTCACATGTGCATTATCATCATGTGGACCGCAAGCTTCAAAGCATATAATCTCTGGCTTCTCATCTTGCACTTGGACACCTCGAACCCGATGACCATCACCACTTGATGTCATCCTCACATAGGCTACTTGAAATCTTTCCTTTTGATGAAAGCCCATGAGAAACACCTAACCCACGTAGACATACCAAACACATAGCATGGGTTACGTAACAAAGCACAATTCAAAATTACTTACCATACCACTAGATCACTTGATCTCACGTGGTACAATGTTTGTGCTTTGAGAGTTGACCACTTAGATATAATCTTCGAGCTTCATCTTGGTCAATCAACATCTTTACTCCAAGCTCCATCTTGGTTTCTTGAAAGCCACAATGAACTCTTCATTTCCCTTCATTGCTTCAAGACTATATCACCAAAGACACTTCCATGACCATATCAAGTTCCACTATGAATATCATCTTGGTCACCACTTGCCCTTCTAAAAACTCCATCGCAATCTCTTGAGAGGCATAATGAATTCATCACTCTAGTTGCTTGCTTCAAGACTTGATCAACCGAAACCCAACACATGAGCTCACCATGATCTTGTCTTGAGACCATAACTTGAATTCTTCTCTTTGATTATTCTCTCAAGCCCTTGATCCTTAAAAGCCCTCCATCATAATATCTTGAGAGGCATAATGAATTCTTCACTCTAGTTGTTTGCTTCAAGACTTGATCAACCTAAACCCAACACCTGAGCTCACCATGATCTTGTCTTGAAACCATAACTTGAATTCTTCTCTTTGATTACTCTCTCAAGCCTTGATCCTCAGAAGCCCAAATATATGAGTCTTTGAGATCCTCCAATGAACCCATCATAAACATAATTAGATTAGGCATTGAAACCAATCTTGATGGCTTCAATAGAAGTACCCGAAGACCAACTTGAAACCTCACTGGATATGGGATGAGCATGGGGTGTCTAGAGAGTTGACACTCGATCCCGTGCACACGATACAAGCCCGTGTGCATGGGGTATCCAGAGAAGGATACCATGAAGACTTCTTCAGATGCTTTGATGGCAGACTTCACAAAACAACCCAATGCACTTCAAGCATCATTATGGAACATATCTTCATATAAGATTCAGTGCACTTGATTCTCCATAGGAATTTTCATTTAATACCAAAGCATAGGGCAAATATATCTTCATATATATGGACTTCATCGTTGATTCCATCCAATATCCTTGTGGCACCATCTATGGACAAAACCTTCAAATATATCTCACTGAAAACATTAGTCCATAGAGATTGTCATTTAATTACCAAAACCACACTTAGGGGCTACATGCCCTTTCATGCTTCTAATATTAACTTGGTGCTTTTAGGTACATATGTCATTGGTAAAGATCCGCGTTTCGACCCTTTCTGCGTATGGGGCAATGAGATATCGATGAACCAGCATCAAGTGAGGAAGCTGATAAAGATTGTTAGTAAAATGGGTCCAAAGATGGCAATTAAACTATTTGTTTACATTTTTTCCAAGACAACAGCAAACTACAGGATGGTAAGTAAGAACTCTGTAGCCTTCTTTTTACTGCCCATAATGAGTTGTGTTAGATGACAATGTTTGAATCCTTTTCCTTTGCAGTGGTTACCAAAGCAGTTTACTCAAGATTACCTCTCAAACTACATGATTGGTGGGCACACAATGGTTAAAGTATTTCTACCAGAACACGATGATTATTTAGATGTTTTCATGAAGATCGTGAAGGATGGGCAGTCGGCCATCACAAGGGGTTGGACTAGAGTCATGTGTGCCTTCTGCATGGAGGAGGGCACAATATGGGCATTTCGCTTCACCTTGTTCAGCAACCAGAATATATTTCACCTCTTTTTTTACTGTCTTTAATAGTACAAGTATACAACCATGGTTCATCATTCTTTATTTGGTTCTTATGTAATTCTTGAACATATGTACCTATGAATCGAATAATGCATTGGTTGTTTGAATGTGGTAGATATGAATAAAGTTGTAGCATACATTCAAATTCAAATCCAAATCTGGTACAATTTGGAAAAGAAGCAATTAAATTACGGTGAAATTACGCTCTCCAGGTTGTTATGGCACACACGGTTGGTAAAACACAAATGTTTGCGATATGCACCATAATCGGAGACGGTTCACAGAGAGGAAACTTGTGAAAGCATGCACACAGTTTTCGTTTGCAAAGCGTGTGCAATGTCAGACAATATCACAAATGGTGCAGGCAAACTAAACGTTTGTGTTAGTTTCCTTATCATACACGATTCACAACCATGAACTATTTCTGATGAAGTATGCATCGTAAACGTTGCACCATAGAATAGCATGTGCGATAGTTGTCGCATACGACGATGTTACGACGGTCCAATGTTTCGTAATACTGTCCGACACTCGTACGACGATTAGCTAATCTTCTTAACGGTGAACCGTTTGTGATGGGTCGTGCATCATACACGTTCTATAATATTGAACCGTTTGTGATGGGCCATGCATCATAACCATATCACCACATAATACTGACTGCGATGGCAATGCGAGCAGAAACAAGTAGGAGTACTATAGGGGCCCTATCCCCGACGGTTTCTGGCTCGTGTGGGAAGGACCCCCTATCGCCCACACTCAGTTGGCGCCGGTTCCAAATGCCGTCACGAAAAAGGGTTTTAAATTGTTTGTTTAGGACCAATGTGCACCAGTGGCCACAGGTCCCCGAGTGGATCTCTTCCAGGATCAGTCGACCTTCTTCTGGAGAAATGCACCATTGGGCAACACCAGTGACGCTTTCTCTGTAAAGCTGTCCGTTCATCATAGTGAAAGCTTTGGACCTGCGGATAATCTGGTGAGCCTCAAGTTCATGTTCAGGGAGCTCTTGTCTGAGTAAATATGCAATGTAAGGTACTGTCTAGTTGGGGGTAATTACTAGGATCTCCATAACCAAGTCAATGACTGCAGGGACTTCGATTTCGGTCGGATCAGATGGAATTATCACCTGAGGAGGCTCTTTAGTGAAAGGATCTTCCTGCACTGACGGGGAATGGAGGTGCTCAAGGAACACGTTGCTAGGAATAGGCTTCCGAGTGGAACCAATTTTTGCCAAATCACCAACTGCTTGATTCTTGAGTCGGGGAATATGATGGAGCTCTAAACCATTGAATTTCTTTTCTAACTTCCTCACCGGGTTGCAGTATCCTATCATGGCAGAGTTTTTAACATCCCATTCTTTCATCACTTGATTGACCACCAGATCCGAGTCACTGTAAACCATTAGGCGACGAACGCCGAGTGAGATAGCCATACGCAACCCGTAGAGGAGTGCTTCATATTCGGCCTCGTTGTTGGAGGAATCAAAGTGAATCTACAGGACATAACTGAGCCAATCACCTTTTGGGGATACCAAAAATACTCAAGCGCCAGAACCATTCAACATTTTGGAGCCATCAAAGAACATAGTCCAGTGCTCTGGGTGGATCTGGGTTGGCTGTTGCTCTTCAATCCATTCGGCCAAGAAATCCGCGAGTGCCTGGGACTTGATTGACTTCTTTGCTTCAAACTTGATATCAAAAGGGATATGTTCGATGGCCCATTTGGCCACTCGGTGAGTTGCATCCCAATTGTTCATGATTTCAGACAGCAGGGCATCACTAATGACTGATAGCAAGTGTTCTTGGAAATAATGTGCAACTTTCTTTGCTGTCAAGTAAATGCCGTAAAAAAGCTTCTGGTAATGAGGATACCTCTGCTTGGACGGGGTTAAAACTTCAGATATGTAATACACTGGCCATTGAACTTTGTAGGCTTTGCCTTCTTCTCCACGCTCCACTGCGAGGACAGTGCTGACAACTTGGCCAGTGGTTGCGATGTATAAGAGGAGAGGCGCTTTGCTGTTCGGGGCAGTAAGCACCGACTAGGTGGAGAGTAGGGATTTGAGCTCAACAAACACTGCTTCTTCTTCGGGAGTCCACTCGAACGTGTCGGACTTCATCATCAGTCGATACAAAGGCAATGCCTTTTCTCCGAGACGAGAAATGAACTGACTCAATCCAGCGAGACAGCCTGTGAGCTTCTGGACATCGTCTATGTGCACATGGCGCTTCATTTGGACAATTGCACTAATTTTCTCAGGGTTGGCATCTATCCCTCGTTTAGAAACGAGAAAACTGAGTAACTTGCCTCCCGGTACTCTAAAAGTGCACTTGGACGGATTCAGCTTAATTTCATATCTTCTTAGGTTGGCAAATGTTTCAGCGAGGTCAGACAGTAGGTCGGAACCTTTGCGTGACTTGACCAAAATGTCATCCATATAGGCCTCAATGTTCCGACTGATCTGAGTGAGCAGGCACTTCCGAATCATGCACATAAAGGTAGCACCGACATTTTTGAGACCAAATGGCATGGTGACATAGCAAAAACACCCGAAAAGGGGTGATGAAGGCGGTTTTTATTTCATCTGGCCCATACAGTCAGATTTGATGGTACCCGGAGTATGCATCAAGGAAAGATAGACGCTCGCATCCTGCAGTCGAATCCACTATTTGGTCGATGCGGGGGACCGAAAAGTGATCTTTCAGGTAGGCCTGATTGATATGTTTGAAATCAAAACACATATGGAGTGAACTGTCCTTCTTGGGGAACATAACGACATTGGTGAGCCACTCGGAGTGGTAAATCTTGCATATGAACTCAGCTGCCAGGAGCCGAGCCACCTCCTTGCCAATCGCCTTTCTCTTATCCGTTGCAGATCGACGCAAATGTTCCTTCATAGGTTTGGCTTTTGAATCAACTCTCAATCGGTGCTCAGTCTGTCCCCTGGGTACACCTGGCATATCGGAAGGTTTCCATGCAAAGATGTCCCAGTTCTCACGGAGGAACTGGATGAGCACGGCTTCCTATTTGATGTCGAGTGTTGTTGAAATGTTAGTCGGAGCAGTTGTTGGATCTTCCAGATGAACATGAACTTGTTTGGTCTCTCCTACCGACTGGAAAGCAGATTCGGAGGCCAGCTTATTAGCACGGAGCAAATCAGTCGGATCAACATTTTTCTTGTATTCCTCCAACTCCACCATTGACATCTGCTCGTCAGCGATTTTGGATCCTTGCTGAAGACACTCTTCAGCTCTTTCCCTATTCCCAGTGACCGTTATCACACCCTTCGGTCCGGGAATTTTCATCTTGAGATACACGTAACATGGGCGGTCCATGAAACGTGCGTAAGCCGGTCGGCCTAGGATGGTATGATAGGCATTGTGAAAATCTACCACTTCAAACATCAACTTTTCCTTCCGAAAATTCTTCGAGTCGCCGAAAACCACATCCAAGGCAATCTAACCGAGTGATTTTTCCTTCTTGCCTGGGATGACTCTGTGAAACTGCATGTTGCTCTCGCTGAGTCCGGACATCGGAATGCCCATTCCTTTAAGGGTCTCATCATAGAGAATGTTCAAACCACTCCCACCGTCCATGAGGACTTTGCATAACCGAGTGCCTCCCACGACCGGATCAACCACTAGCGCCAGCCACCCAGGGGTAGCAACATGAGCTGGGTGGTCTAACTAATCAAAGGTAATGGGAGTTTTTGACAACCTAAGGTACGTCCTGGTTGTAGAAACAGCCATATTCACCTCTCGGTTAATGACTTTTAGTCGACTTTTACTCTCAACGTAGACAACAATCATCAGAGTGGAATTAACCTTCGGGTAATCTTTTGCCTTTTCTTCATCAATGTCTTTTTCAGAGCCCTTTTCACTCGGTTGACCTTCACATAATTGTTGAATCAGAAATCTGCATTGCCGAGTGGTATGCTTGGGTAATATCACGTTACCCTCTTCGTCTTTGTTGGTGTGAATGGCACACGGCAAATCAAGGACGTCATGTGCCGACTGATCTTTCATTTTCTTAGGGATCCACTGACCTTTGGGCTTTGCGTTGAGCTTGCCCTGCGTAGCTACAGCAGCCGCCTTGCGCTTCTGTTTCTGACTGGGATTAATGTGGTCGGGGTCATGCTCATTAGCTTTTCCTTTGCCGCTGTGGAGGCGGTCTTCCTTTTTGCCATTCGCATACCGAGTGGTAATCTCCATCATTCAATTCACGGTCAGGGTCCCAGACCGTCCAAATTTCAGGATGAGTTCTTTGTATCGGACACCTTCTTTGAAAGTGCAGACTGCTTAATACTCCGTAACATTCTCCACCAGATGGTGAAGTGTGGTCCAACGCTGTATGTAGTCTCTCAAAGTTTCATTCGGCTTCTGGACACGGTGCTGCAATTTACTCGGCCCAACAGGATGCTTTCAAGTCCCTTTGAATGTTTTAATGGACACTCGGGCCAAGTCTTCCCAGTAGTAAATGCTGGTAGGAGCCAACCGGTTCAACCATGCCCGGGTCGACCCTTCTAGCATCAAGGGCAAATGTTTCATGGCAACATTATCATTTCCTCCGCGAATATGCTCAATCACTCGGTAATCTTCTACCAAGTGTAAGGCTTTCACTTGCCAGTGAACTTGTTCACTCCTGTGGCCAACCTGAAGTTGGGTGGTATCTCTGCAGCTCGTATGGCCCTACTGAAACACTCGGGCACCGAGATAAACACGCCACTTCCACTCGGACGATCTCTATCCAAGCCCTCCCGGCGAGCTCTGCCTCTGTCAACTAGGCCTTGCACGAGGACTGACCTTGCGTTGAATCCAGGCTCTCAGTGGTCGATTGGATGTCCCCGCACATCGCCATACGGGCACCTATCATCATATTGCCGGGGCGCGTACGACCCGCCCCTCAGTGGGGGCGTCGAAATTTGACAACGGTCATCACGGTAATGTCGAGGAGAAAATGGGCCGCAAACTTGATCCAGGTACTAATCCTGGCGGTAACCGTGATCGACGCGCCGCAGAGGCGATCTTGGGTTGTGCGCCGACTGAACTGTGTCCGCCCTTACTAACCTGCTGTGAATCCTGTTGCGCGACTGGGAAACAGCTGAATTCTGTTCCCCACCCGCTCCGAGCAATGCCGGGATCTGCCGAAGACCTTCTCCTGCTTCGGATCATGTCGGCTGGATGGAATCTGCAATCCGCTCAGCAACTGCAACATTCTGAATCGAAGTGCAGAATACCTGATCTTCATTTTGCGACCCACTCGGGAATAGTTGTCGTTGCCGTCGATTGGGGTTTGTGGGCTGTCTACGAGTGCGGCCTTCGAGTGTCTTTTGGAGATCCTCAAGACGTGCATGTTCGGCCAGAGTGGCCAAACATGCGGCTTCCAAATTCTGGGCCTCGACAGTCTCCCCAGCGACGAGGGTCTGAAGGACCTTCTCGTTCCTACGCTGCAGTTCTTCTCTTTGTTCCGCAGTGAGGGCCTGTTGGTAGTACTCACCATTGACGTGTGACGGACCATCACTTTCATCCCCGCCATGGTGAAATCTTGGTGGGCTACTCTGGGAGCCAGTCACGAGGACTTCCGCCGCCGGGTCATTGCTTTCGCACGCGAAAAGCGTATCATGTGATCCGACAATGGATCGAACAAGCCATAGAGGAACTCATCGGGCTCGATTGTCGTGATTTGCAAGGTGGATGACTGACGAGCAATCGCGTGTTTCACCCACCGCAGGAGCCAAGAGCGACTGGATCACTTACAATGGCAAACAATGACGAGGGAAGACACCATCGGAGCCGACTGATACTGAGCCGACGGCTGCAAGAGGAGGACGCCGCAGGAACTAGCACGGATGTGCATCGCCCTATGAATAGGGAGCGCCTCGACATCAAGGGGGGCTTCCTGGAGCCATGCCGAATCATCGGTGATGAAACTGAGGGTGCCAAGACGGATCTCGCGACCCAGAGACAATCCGCTGCCGGAAACCATGATGAAGGAGTCCGAAGAACGCAACCACGCGAGAAGTCGCTTATACGCATGCTCCATGGTGGGTGCCAACTGTCGTGGGAACGGATCTGACAGTAGAAGTTAGGGGTACGTAGGAGAGGACAGAGCCTAGCTACGACGAAGTGGTACACTCGGATTTACAAGTTCAGGCCCCTCTCGGAGGAGGTAATGACCCTAGGTGCTACGAGAGCATTGTTGTATGGACTGTTGAGTTACAAAGGGGTGCAAACCCTTGTACAGGACCGGAGGGGCGGCTTATATAGAATCCGTTGACCCCTCATTGGCCTCCATTACGCAAGGGTTCAATGAGACAGTAAAGGTGTGAGCGTTTCTAGGAACGCCTACACTTAATGATCTTTATAGCGACGAACTGGTCGCCTGACCGGTGCCATCCCAGAGTGACTATGCCTTTTGCCTTCGAGTGAAATCAGGTGCTCTGAGTGAATAAGGACGATCGAGTGGTGGAGGAGTAATCGAGTGGATCTTGCATCGAGTGACATGCACGATGCGGTCATTCCAGTCGACACCTCCTTTCAAGCTTTGTAGGTCTTGGATTTTTATATGTAGTGTCCTTGGGTAGGGCATGTAGGTCAGGCCTATGACCCTACCCAAGGTACATGTCATCATCACCGCTGTCCCTCTAAACATTCAACTAGAGGTTGGCTCGCGACAACTTTTTTTAGAAGATCTGGAGAGGTGGATTCCCTCCCACAGTTCCATTACATCGAATGAAGCCAGAGAACCGGCGATACAATCATGCCAAGCATGTCTCAGACAACAGCTTAAGAGAAAAATAAAAAGAAAGAGAAGTACTCAGTAAGGACCATCAAAAGGACTACACACACACTATTTACGAAACGAAACTACTACATGCAGGCAACATACACTCGACCAAACTGTCATAGAGGATTCCATAGCCACCATAGACTTCACCTTCTTGATCCTCTTCACCGAGGCAACTTCTGGGGATGGCGACCACATGCCCGTGCCTATGATAGAGGTGGGGCTTAGGATGGAATGTTTACTAGCAAATTTGCTACCAGTAGGTGAGGTAGGCTCTCCTTCATCTTCAAGGCCGAGGACTCCCAGGTCAGCCGGAGCTTCACACGTCTGATCTGCCAAGAGAGGGACACTCCTCCTTAAGAGTCTGCCAACCATTGCATCTTTCAGCCACAATTGATTAACAACGGCTGCTTGAGGAACTCCAGTAAATGGCCTAGGAAAGCTCCCATATGCTCTTTCTCCTTTGTTGGAATCAAGATCACCCAGTATCCAAGTGTTCTTAGAATCCGCCACCATATCTCTTTGATATCAATCCAAGAAAGATTGTTAAAAATCATGTTGTTTGTAAATTTCCAGTTGCACCAAAGGATAGCAGCTTTAATAGTGTTGACGACTAGATGTTTCTTGGTAGAAACCCACAATATTGCTACTGATTCATAATTGATGCCTACTGGTTTATTAAAGAAACTTTGCATAATGAGCCAAATAGTTGAGGAAAGCACACAGTCAAAGAACAGGTGATGAATGCTTTCCTCACAAGCATAGAAAATACATGCTTTGCCTTTACCTATGCGTCATTTAAGCACATTATCCTTAGTTAGTTATTTCCTAAAAGCCAAAGAAACATGTGAATCTTAGGTGGAACAATCAGTGTCCAAATAGCAGTGATATAAACAGGTTGAACACCTCTAAAATTTATAACAGAGTAAAGAGAACTAGTGGACCAAACCCCATTGTTTTCTAGCTGCCAAATTAGGACATCCAAATTCCCAAAGAAGTTGAAGCTTTTTACTATCTCAACTAGCTCGTACCACTTCTCCATCATCAGGGGAGAGAAGATTCTTTTAAATGTAAGTTTGAGGTTTCCTCCATCCTAGACAGATTTAATAGTAGCATCTTTCCATGCAAATGAGATAGAGGTCCCAGAAATGGACATCAATGGGAGTTGTACCAATACAAGTGCCTTCCCAGAATCTAATCCTAGCCCCATCTCCTACCATCCATCTATAGCCAAATTTTATGGCCCTAATCATAGATGTGACCCCTTCCAAAAGGGGGAAGCATTTGTAGAAGAGCTCATGAAAATGTTTGGGGAATCATTAGAGTATTTAGCATCTACCACCTATTTCCAGAGCTTGCCACATCCTTGGATATATATTTTAATCCAAGAACCTAGCAGGCACATGTTAACCTCTTTTAGGCTAGGTATCCCCAGCCCACCAAATTCTTTTTTCATGCAAATCATGCCATAATTAGCTAAAAGTGGAGATTTGATAACCCACAAGTATAGGGGATCAATTGTACCCTTTCTTGAAAGTAAGAGTGTCAAACCCAACAGAAGCTAAAGGTAGAATTTACTCCCATATGCAACAACCCCCTTACTCGGGTTTGTGTTTCAGTCTCTCATGCAACCCACTCTAAGTGAATTATGAAAATATTGCAACACCTTACAGCTGTAATCCCACATGCTTGCCGAACACAGAGGTCACCATAGGACGGAACCAAAAATAAAACATACAACTCAAACCAATAATGATCATCAATCAACCCATAGGACGAAACGAATCTACTCAAACATCATAGGATGGCCATACATCATTGGATAAAAATATATAACATTAAGCACCATGTTAAGTAGAGATTACAACGGGGAGAAGAGGTGTTACACCGCTGCATAGAGGGGGGGAGAGTTGGTGATGGCGACGGCGAAGTTGTTGGTGTAGATCGCCGTCACGATAATTGCCCCAGTGGTGTTTTGGCACCGCCGGGTGAGAGGGGGAGAGAGCCTCCCTCCTTCTTATTCTTCCTTGGCCTCCCCCTAGATGGGAGGAGAGTTTCCCCTCTAGTACATGGTCTCCATGGCTCCCGAAGGGCATGAGCCCTCCGAGATTGGATCTCTCTCTCTCCGTTCTCTTCTATTGCGTGTTCTAGTTTTCTGACCGAAAACCATTTCTTAAATTCCCAGAGATCAGTAACTCCGATTGGTCTGAGATTTTCACACGTTTTTTCTCGATATTATCTTTCTCGCGGCAAAAGAAGGGCTCTAACCAACTTATGAGGGAGTCACAAGGCACCACGGCGTGACCTACCCCCTAGTTGCACCCTACTGCCTTGTGGCCATCCGGGCACCGTCTTGCGTTGATTATTTTTCACAAAAATCACATATATTCCAAAATAAAGCTCCGTAAATTTTTATTGTGTCTGGATTTTGTTTGATTTGGATATTTGACGAAACAAAAATGATGCAACAAACATGAACTGACACTGGGCACTATATCAATATGTTAGTCCCAAAAATAATATAAAATGTTGCCAAAAGTATATGAAAGCTGTAGAATATTGGCATTAAACATTCAAAAATTATAGATACGATGGAGACGTATCAGAATCACCAATCTTAACCTGCTCGTCCTTAAGTTTGTAAATAATAAAGAACATAATTTTTGATGTGGAATGCTACCTAGCATAATCTTGATCATGTAATCTAATCATGACATGAATATGAAGACATGAGTGATTCGAAGCAATAGTCTATAATTTGATATAAAAACATCAATAGTCAGGCATACCAACAAAAAATCATGCCTTTTCAGAATAAAAATGCTAAAGAACACTATCCCAAAAAAATCATATAGCCTTGTCATGCTCCATCTTCTTAACACAAAATATAAATCGTGTACAACCCCGATGTCAGCCGAGCAATTGGTTCATACTTTATAACATGCTTCAGCTTTTTTAACCCCCACGGAATACATGAGCGTGAGACATTGTAGCGATCTGACCTCAGATAGTCAAATCTCTGTGCATAAGTGTCATCCCTGGATCGGTAAGGCTGACACACACACTAGTTGAAGGATTTATAACAGAGTGAAATCACACACTTATTACATCGAATGTATCAAAAGGGAACTTATTACAATAATATGGCTTAAGGCCATCTAAATAAGATAACAGCGGAAGGCTTCAAAGATAAAGTGAGTCCATCAACTCCAAGGGCATACCTGAGTGCACGACAATGACCTTGGGCACCTTACTCATCGTCTAAAAAGTCTACAACATAATACGTTGTAGCCCGAAAACGGGTCAGCAATATGCTGGCAAAACAACACTGTAGAGCAATGAACATGTAACAACTATAACTATATGCATATATGGCTGGTGGAGGCTCTACAGTTATCATGTTTTTGCGAAAAGCCAATTTTCCCCTACAACAAAGGAATATATTTTAGTTAACTATCATGGTAGTAGATAAACATTGAGAAGGTTCCTCCAACTCAATCCCAGTTCAAAGTAATTAACAGTCGAACAAAATTAATTAAGAGTGATGAGATCAAATCAATAATTCAAGTACCAGATACTCAAGATGTCCATAACCGGGGACACGACTAACCATGATTAGTTTGTACACTCTGCAGAGGTTTTCGCACTTTTCCCTTTAAGAGTCGATCTCCCCCATTGGATTTCTCACACTACATTGTGTTTGTGAAATGGATGACCAAGACATAGTCTTTCCAAGGAGGTCCCCTTAACCGATAGATATACCGGTTTCCCACAACTTACTCAACTATGCCAGAGCCCATAATGCATTGTGGCTGCACACAGAAGTTTCCATGAATAATCTTATGATCCCTTTGAGCCTGGGTGGCAAACCATAGGATGATCACACGGGTACTCCAGGATATCCCCATGACAGCTCTGGATTGCTCCAGGTGCCCAGACAACCATTGGGTGCTCCAGGGTGCCTCAACCAATCCACCCAGATGTGTATTAAAGTAGCCACCTTAAGTTAACCATTATTTAACAACTCTCACATTTGTCATGGATACACTCAACCAAACCACGTCTACAAGCATAGCATAGCGGTATAAGCATAACGTAGAAGTAACTCCCAGGGTTTGATATAATAAGGACAATAGGTTCCTACCTCATCAACTACTTCCCAAATACCCACATGTTATCAAATCATATTCAATGCAATGTTTGAGGGTTGAATCTAATGCATAAAAACAGGGTAATAAAGGGATATGATCAAAGTGTTACTTGCCTTGCTGACGATCTGCAAACCCTAGAGACACGTAGTAGCACGCTTCGCACTACGGAAATTCTATCGCAAACAAACAATATCATACATAAGCACTCAAGCATATATGCTTGGGTAAAACTCAGATAAGAAAATCCAAAATGAAAGTTCAAATGAAAAACTTCGATTTGCAAAAAGAATCACTCAAATCGGAGCTACGGAACTGAAACTACAATCGAAAGAAATTAGAAATCAAATCTGCTTGAAACCAAATTTTACTTTGTCAAATCCATGTTCAAGTTGGTTAACTAGAAAGAGGGCTTCGAGACAAAGATTTTGGCGTAGGTTTCACTGGATTTGGATGAACGGTTAAAAAGTTGCGGGCATTTGAAGATCATGGGCTAATCTACGGTAAAAATAATCGCGGATAGGTCCCTGGCCAGAAAATAAAATAAAAAGAAAAGATTAACGAATGAACGTTCGCTAGCATAGACAAAAGAGTGAACATGTTCACGAACATAAGCATTCGGGTGAATGTTCACTAATTAGCGAAACCAGAGAAAACCGAGAAAAACCCTTACCCTAAAAATAAAACTGATCTAAAACAAAACCGAAAAAATCGGGGTGGCGTTTTACCGGTTCGCTAGAAAACCGGCGGGTCGGTGGCTCCGGTGAGTCGGGGATCCGGTGAGGCGGCGTTGGCGGGGTAGGGCGAGGCGGCGTCGGGCGGCGGCGAGCGCGACAGGTGGCGGGGAGCGCGGCAGACGGCGGCGGCGGCTGCTGCTTCTTGCTGCTGCGGGTGGCGGTGGTGGTGGCGAGATGGGCCGGGGGGCTTATAAAACCTCGGGGGCGTGCTTGCGGAAAGGGGGTGCCGGCACGTAGAGTCCGAGCCGGACTCCAGCGGAGTCCGCCGGCGGCACGGCGGCGCGACGCGGAGGCGTTTGGCACGGACGGGCCGGCCTGCTTGGCTGGGCCTTTGGCCCAGTCAGGCAGGAATTTCTTTATTTTAAAATAAAATTCCACCGAAGAAATATCCTAAATAAATAAATTCTAAAAATACCAAAACAATTTTCACTGTCTAAATAAAATATTTAAAACAAGGTGAATATTTTTCTGGCCTAATTATGCAGTTTTGAAAAAAATGCATATTTTTGTAATTCAAACAAAATCACGAGAAAATTCCAAATAAAAAATTTATTTCATTTTAATATTTTTCCTCCAATATTCCTCTCAGATTTTGGAGAAGTCATTTTATCTCACCTCATTATTTCAGTATTGGAAATATTTCGGAGAGAAAAATTATTAAAATCAAAATGATCCTCTTTTCAAATTTGAGAAAATTCAAATATGAAAATAAATGAAATCTCCAACTCTCTCCTTGGGTCCTTGAGTTGCTTAAGATTTCTAGGATCACAACCAAAATGAAAATAAAATATGATATGCATATGGTGATCTATGTATAACATCCAAATTGAAAATTTGGGATGTTACAACCATGGACATAACACTATGGGCGGAATAGAATGCGGTGGTAAGGATTAATAAGGAGAAGACAAAAAAGGAAAATAGTCTCACATTGACGCGGCTAATCAACGAGCTATGGAGATGCCATCAATTGATGTCAATGCAAGGAGTAGCGATTGCCATGCATCGGATGCACTAAGAGCTATAAGTGTATGAAATTTCAGAATAAAAACTAAGTGGGGGTGCATCCAACTTGCTTGCTCACGAAGACCTTGGGCATTTGAGGAAGCCCATCATCGGAATATAGAAGCCAAGTTCTATAATAAAAATTTCCCACTAGTATATGAATGTGACAACATACACTACTAGGGAAAACCCTATAGACAGAATCTTAGCAGCAGCGCGGCTCAAAAAGGAGCGCTGCTGCTAATTAGCAGTAGCGCGGGTGTGGAAAAACCACTACTGAAAAGTGCTTAGCAGTAGCGCGCTCGGCGTAACCTGCGCTGGTACAAATATGGACCGATAGTGCCCATTCAACTCCATTTAGCAGTAGCGCGGTGCCGCGAGCCGCGCTACTGCTATAGCTGTAGCAGTAGCGCGGTTTTTCTGAGGTCGCTACTGCTAATTTTCAAATCGGGCACACTTTTGGTCCCGATGAGCAGTAGCGCTTGTACCAAAAGTGCGCTGCTGCTACTTTCTTAGCAGCAGTGCGTTTTACGTCCCGTGCTACTGCTAATCCGCACCCACCACCTTTTCCCCACCCGCCCTCCCCCTCCCCCTCCTCTCCCTTTTCCCTACCTCTCCCACTCTCACTCTTCTTCTTCCTCAATACTTCTCCACCATTACTCTCCCTCTTCTACCTACCTTTCTCTCTCTTCATTACTTCTACCTAACTACACCACCTCCATTAATGCATCTCCTTTCTCTTTTTCCTTCCCCCTCCACTAGTTGAAGTTGTCTCCTCCCAAATTAGGTAGCTAGGTAGATGTAGCATTTAGTTAAGTGACCTATTTGCCCCCTAACTAGATCTATCTTTGTTAAGAAGAGCTTTGTGCACTTTTGATCTCCCTACATCATCATCTCCACCGTGTGCTGGATCTCGAGATATAGGTGATTAAAATTTCATGCTTTTGCAAAATGGAAATATGTTTATGTGTGTGTGATATGTTTATGGAAATTGTGTGTGTGGCATGAGTTGATGCCAAATTGTGCTTTTGAGTTGCCTATGTTTTGCTGAAATGTCGATTTATTTCCATTTCGGCGTATTCCGGGCAAACTGTAGATCTATATATGTCCTATTTTTAAGGAAGGTCATGCTGAATTTTTGTATGACTTTGATGCATGCATGCATTTTTATAATCAATTTGTTTATTATTATCGTGCAGAGTTGACAACGGTCAATGGAACAATGGTGGACAGGTGGTTGCAGTCGGCGGTGCAGGACATGAAAGAAAATAACCGGATAGAGGTTTTATGTCCGCGTCGAAAATGCAGAGGAATAGTTTGGCTCGACCCCCATGACGATGGTCATGTCGAAGCGCACCTACTCATGACTGGTTTCATGGATGGCTATACTCGGTGGATAATTGAAGATGAGGATGACGATGTTGAGGATGCCTACGGGGCAGGCAATGATGACACGGGGCAAGACGAAGAGATGATCGATAATGGCGGTGGGGAAGAGGCCGGACATGGCGGCGGAGAAGGGGTTGGACATGGCGGCGGAGAGAACGACATGGACTCCACCCAGCAGATTTCGTCGGTACTAAGTTCAATCGTGCAGGACCCTCATGTTCAAGCATTACTTCGCAAGGAGACGAGTACTGAGAGAGCTGCTTCTAGAGAGGAGGCTAAGCTGGAGCAACTGGTGGTAGACTTGAACACTCCATTGTATGATGGTTGCAATCCTGAGGTGACCCGCTTGAGTTTCACGCTCCAACTCCTGAAGACGAAGGCTAAAAACAAATGGACCGACACTAGCCTCGATGGGCATTCTCAAGTACCTAAAGGATGTTCTTCCCGCGGGTAATCTATGTCCTAGTAATGTTGATGAGGCCAAGAAGATAGTGTGCCCTCTTGATCTGCCACACGTTAGATACCATGCATGCATCAACGATTGCATAATTTATCGCACGCGGAAAAAACAAGATGTCCGGTGTGCAATGCTTCTCAATACAAGAAGGTGAGGAAGAAATGTCCCCAGAAAGTGGTATGGTACTTACCTATCACTCCCCGCCTCCAGAGGTATTTTGTAGATCCCAAGGAAGCAAAGCTAATGCGCTGGCACGTGGAGAGGAAGAAGCCTGACGATGGAGATGATCCGAAGCTGAGACACGTCAAGGATGGAAGCCAGTGGAGAGTGTTGACCAACTTCTATCGGTATTTTGAATGTGATGCAAGGAACATCGTGCTCAGCGCGTGTACCGATGACATGAATCTGTTTGGCAACCAGAACACCAACCATAGCACATGGCTCGTGTTTGTATGGACGTAGAACCTCCCCCAAGGTTATGCATGAAATAGAAGTATGTTCACATGAGCATGCTTATTCAAGGGCCGAAACAACCAGGAAATAATATTAATTTGTATCTAGGGCTACTTCAAGAGGAGTTAGACACATTATGGAAAACACCGGCCAAGACATGGGACGCCAGCAAAGGCGAGTATTTCAACATGAGAGCCGCGCTGATCACGACAGTGCAGGACTATCTCGGTTACGGATATGTGGCAGGCCAGGTGTGCCATGGATATTGCGGATGCATGCGGTGCATGGATGATACTACGTCTCAGCAGCTAACGTCAAGGAAAGATGGCGGGTCTGGGAAAATCGTGTACATGGGGAATCGAAGATGGCTCGAATAGGACGACCCATGGAGAAACCGTGGAGATCTATTCAATGGTCACGCTGAGCATCGAGGACCTCCACGTAAGCGAAGCGGTGCCGAAATCGATGAGCTGTTGAAAAACTGGAAGGAGTGCCCCGCGCCGGGAAAGATGATGAGAAAGGTGCCAGAGCCGTTGCTGAAGGTATGGAAGACGAGGTCTATGTTCTGGGACTTGGAGTACTGACACAAACTCGATACACCTCATTGCCTTAATCAAATGCATATCTGTAAGAATGTCCTTGAGAGCTTGCTCGCAACACTGATGAACATGTCGGATAAGACCAAGGATGCGCCAAAGGCAAGAAAAGACTTGCAAGATTTGAAAATCAGGGAAGATCTGCACATGCCGACCCGTAAAATGTCAGATGAGACAGATACGGAGACAGAGGCACGGGAGAAGAAGGGCAAGAAAATAAAGAAAGAGGATTATTGCCCCCCTTCTTGCTTCACCTTAAGTCAGGCTGAGATCTCATCAATTCTTTAAGTGCCTTACCGGAGTCAAAATTAGTTCCGGTTACTGTGGAAAGATAAATAGATATCTAGACACAGACAAGAAAAGGTTCAGCGGGATGAAGTCCCATGACTGTCATGTGATGATGACGCAGATACTACCTGTTGCCCTTAGAGGGATAATGGACAAGCACGTCTGTGACACGCTTATTCGTCTCTGCAACTTTTTCGACGTCATCTCTCGAAAGTCGATCAGTGTGAAGCAGCTCTGAAGGCTACAGGAAGAGATCGTTGTGATACTGAATGAGCTTGAGATGTACTTCCCGCCCGCATTCTTTGACGTGATGGTGCATCTGTGTGTCCATATTGTGGATGACATAATAGACCTGGGGCCGTCATTCCTGCACAACATGATGCCGTTTGAGAGTATGAATGGGATCATCAAAGGATTCGTGCGTAACATGTCCCGTCCGGATGGAAGCATCTTCCAGGGCTATGTGACACAAGAGTGCATCTCTTTCTGTGAGAATTTTCTATATGGTGAAGACCAGCCGCCTGGTGTTAGTGTTGGTTTGCCCGTTAACAAGCACGATGGGAGGCTCGAAGGAGAAGGTCACTGCAACGGTCGCAGGGAACTGCACGCACTACAAAAAAAGACACATCCGTGACATTTTGGGCCGAACGAAATTTTTTTCTGTCATACATATGACACTTCTATGACGATAATTGTGACAAAACCCGGTATCATCATAGATGTGGTGGTTGTTGGGGAACGTAGTAATTTCAAAAAATTTCCTACGCACACGCAAGATCATGGTGATGCATAGCAACGAGAGGGGAGAGTGTGATCTACGTACCCTTGTAGACCGACAGCGGAAGCGTTAGCACAGCGCGGTTGATGTAGTCGTACGTCTTCACGGCCCGACCGATCAAGCACCGAAACTACGGCACCTCCGAGTTTTAGCACATGTTCAGCTCGATGACGATCCCCGGACTCCGATCCAGCAAAGTGTCAGGGAAGAGTTCCGTCAGCACGACGGCGTGGTGACGATCTTGATGTTCTACCGTCGCAGGGCTTCGCCTAAGCACCGCTACAATATTATCGAGGATTATGGTGGAAGGGGGCACCGCAGACGGCTAAGAATATGATCACGTGGATCAACTTGTGTGTCTAGGGGTGCCCCCTGCCCCCGTATATAAAGGATCAAGGGGAGGAGGCCGGCCCTAGGAGGGGCGCGGTAGGGAGTAGGATTCCTACTCCTAGTTGGAGTAGGTTTCCTCCTTTCCTAGTCCAACTAGGAGAAGGGGGGAAAGGGGGGAAGAGGGGAAGGAAGGGAGAGAGGGGCCGCACCCCAAACCCCTTGTCCAATTCGGACTGGGCTTGGGAGGGGCGCGCGCCACCTCCTGGTCCTTTCCACTAAGGCCCATTAAGGCCCATTGTTTCTTCCTCGTATTCCCGTAACTCCCCGGTACCTTCGAAAATACCCGAATCAATCGGAACCTTTCCGATGTCCGAATATAGTCATCCAATATATCGATTTTTACGTCTCGACCATTTCGAGACTCCTCGTCATGTCCTCGATCTCATCCGGGACTCCGAACTCTTTCGGTACATCAAAACTCATAAACTCATAATATAACTGTCATCGAAACCTTAAGCGTGCGAACCCTACGGGTTCAAGAACAATGTAGACATGACCGAGACACGTCTCCGGTCAATAACCAATAGCGGAACCTAGATGCTCATATTGGCTCCCACATATTCTACGAAGATCTTTATCGGTCAGACCGCATAACAACATACGTTGTTCCCTTTGTCGTCGGTATGTTACTTGACCGAGATTCGATTGTCGGTATCTTAATACCTAGTTCAATCTCGTTATCGGCAAGTCTATTTACTCGTTTCATAATACATCATCTTGCAACTAACTTATTAGTTGTAATGCTTGCAAGGCTTATGTGATGTGCATTACCGAGAGGGCCCAGAGATACCTCTTCGACATTCAGAGTGACAAATCCTAATCTTGAAATACGCCAACCCAACATTCACCTTTGGAGACACCTGTAGAGCTCCTTTATAATCACCCAGTTACGTTGTGACGTTTGGTAGCACACAAAGTGTTCCTCCGGTAAACGGGAGTTGCATAATCTCATAGTCATAGGAACATTTATAAGTCATGAAGAAAGCAATAGCAACATACTAAACGATCGAGTGCTAAGCTAACGGAATGGGTCAAGTCAATCACGTCATTCTTCTAATGATGTGATCCCATTAATCAAATAACAACTCTTTTGTTCATGGTTAGGAAACATAACCATCTTCGATTAACGAGCTAGTCTAGTAGAGGCATACTAGTGACACTCTGTTTGTCTATGTATTCACACATGTATTATGTTTCTAGTTAATACAATTCTAGCATGAATAATAAACATTTATCATGATATAAGGAAATAAATAATAACTTTATTATTGCCTCTAGGGCATATTTCCTTCAGTCTCCCACTTGCACTGGAGTCAATAATCTAGTTCACATCGCCATGTGATTCAACACTAATAGTTCACATCACCATGTGATTAACACCCATAGTTCACATTATCATGTGACCTATACCCAAAGGGTTTACTAGAGTCAGTAATCTAGTTCACATCGTTTATGTGATTAACACCCAAAGAGTACTAAGGTGTGATCATGTTTTGCTTGTGAGATAATTTTAGTTAACGGATCTGTCACATACAGATCCGTAAGTATTTTGCGAATTCTATTTCTACAATGCTCTGCACGGAGCTACTCTAGCTAATTGCTCCCACTTTCAATATGTATCTAGATCGAGACTTAGAGTCAGCCAGATCTGTGTCAAAACTTGCATCGACATAACTTTTTACGACAAACCTTTTTGTCACCTCCATAATTGAGAAATATTTCCTTATTCCACTAAGGATAATTCTGACCGCTGTCCAGTGATCTACTCTTTGATCACTATTGTACTCCCTTGCTTAACACAGTGTAGGGTATACAATAGATCTGGTACACAGCATGGCATACTTTATAGAACCTATGGCTGAGGCATAGGGAATGACTTTCATTCTCTTTCTATCTTCTGCCGTGGTCGGGCTTTGAGTCTTACTCAATTTCACACCTTGTAACACAGCCAAGAACTCTTTCTTTGACTGTTCCAATTTTTGAACTACTTCAAAATATTGTCAAGGTATGTACTCATTGAAAAAAAACTTATCAAGCATCTTGATCTATCCCTATAGATCTTGATGCTTAATATGTAAGCAGCTTCACCGAGGTCTTTCTTTGAAAAACTTCTTTCAAAACACTCCTTTATGCTTTGCAGAATAATTCTACATTATTTCTGATCAACAATATGTCATTCACATATACTTATCAGAAATGTTGTAGTTTTCCCACTCACTTTCTTGTAAATACAGGCTTCACCGCAAGTCTGTATAAAACTATATGCTTTGATCATCTCATCAAAGTGCATATTCCAACTCCGAGATGCTTGCACCAGTCCATAGATGGATCGCTGGAGCTTGCACATTTTGTTAGCACCTTTAGGATTGACAAAACCTTCTGGTTGTATCATATACAACTCTTCTTTAATAAATCCATTAAGGAATGCAGTTTTTTTATCCATTTGCCAGATTTCATAAAAATGCGGCAATTGCTAAAATGATTTGTACAGACTTAAGCATCGCTACGAGTGAGAAAATTTCATCGTAGTCAACACCTTGAACTTTGTCAAAAAAAACCTTTTTGACAAGTCTAGCTTTGTAGATAGTAACACTACTATCAGCGTCCGTCTTCCTCCTGAAGATCCATTTATTTTCTATGGCTTGCCGATCATTGGGCAAATCCATCAAAGTCCATACTTTGTTCTCATACATGGATCATATCTCAGATTTCATGGCCTCAAACCATTTCGCGGAATTTGGGGTCATCATCGCTTCCTCATAGTTCGCAAGTTCGTCATGGTCTAGTAACATGACTTCCAGAACAGGATTACCGTACCACTCTGGTGCGGATCTCACTCTGGTTTACCTACGAGATTCGGTAGTAACTTGATCTGAAGTTACATGATCATAATCATTAGCTTCCTCACTAATTGGTGTAGTAGTCACAAGAACAGATTTCTGTGATGAACTACTTTCCAATAAGGGAGAAGGTACAATTGCCTTATCAAGTTTTCTACTTTCCTCCCACTCACTTCTTTCAAGAGAAACTCCTTCTCTAGAAAGGATCCATTCTTAGCAATGAATGTCTTGCCTTTGGATCTGTGATAGAAGGTGTACCCAACAGTCTTCTTTGGGTATCCTATGAAGACATATTTCTCCGATTTGGGTTGAGCTTATCAGGATGAAACTTTTTCACATAAGCATCACAACCCAAAACTTTAAGAAACGACAACTTTGGTTTCTTGCCAAACCATAATTCAGATTGTGTCGTCTCAACGGATTTAGATGGTGCCCTTTTTAACGTGAATGCAGCTGTCTCTAATGCATAACCCCAAAACGATAGTGGTAGATTGGTAAGAGACATCATAGATTGCACTATATCCAATAAAGTACGGTTATGATGATCGGACACACCATTATGCTGTGGTGTTCCAGGTGGCATGAGTTTGTGAAACTATTCCACAATGTTTTAATTGAAGACCAAACTCGTAACTCAAATATTTGTCTCCGCGATCAGATCGTAGAAACTTTTTTTCTTGCATGATGATTTTCCACTATTCCTGGAATTATTTGAACTTTTCAAATGTTTCAGACTTATGTTTCATCAAGTAGATATACTCATATCTGCTCAAATCATTTGTGAAGATCAGAAAATAATGATACCTGTCGCGAGCCTCAATATTCATCGGACCACATACATCAGTATGTATGATTTCCAACAAATCTGTTGCTCGCTCCATTGTTCCGAAGAACAGAGTCTTAGTCATCTTGCCCATGAGGCGTGGTTCGCAAGCATCAATTGATTCATAATCAAGTGATTCCAAAATCCCATCAGCATGGAGTTTCTTCATGCGCTTTACACCAATATGATCTAAACGGCAATGCCACAAATAAGTTGCACTATATTTATTAATTTTGCATCTTTTGGTTTCAATATTATGATTATGTGTATCACTACGATCGAGATCCAACGAACTATTTTCATTGGGTGTGTAACCATATAAGGTTTTATTCATGTAAACTGTCACAGCCCTAGATTTGGTTGTAACCAGTTGCACAAGCATTCATGCATCATGTATATATTTATGAAAGTTGAATTGGGGAAAGTGGGAAGCCTCAGAAGTCTTTTACAAAAATGATCAACAATAAAAAATTGTTGCAAATAAACCCAAGAAAATGTTCCTGTCAAGCTATAAAAATATTGGCAAGAGGTAAAACTCAAACCAATATTTTTGGAGTCTCAGAAATATTTATTTTGGGCCTTTGAATTAATTCAATAACTGTTTGCATTGGATATATATTCTTATAATTAATATATGTCCAATAATTCTGGAACATTTTATGTGGTTTAGTATATATTAGTTCTAGCCACATAATTATTTTTAGGATTTTATAAAATGGTTTGGTGTTAAAACTAAAACCAAAACAAATTGCAGAAAAGAAATTAAAAACTGAAACAAAGAGAGAGAGCTACCTGGACTTACCTCTGCAGCCCACCTGGCGGCCCAAGTGGCCAGCCCAGCCCACCACCGCCTCCTTCCCTGTCACCTTCCTCCTCGCGCCAGTAGGCAGAGGGCGTGTGCCCGCGGTGCACCGGCACGCGCCAGCCACCTCCTGCCTGCTTGCTCGCTACTGGAGACAGCCCCGAGCGCCACGCACTCCCCCTCGACCGCCCCGTACCCCTCTCACTCTCCCGTGCCCATTCCCCTCCTCTCCCGCGCTCTCTCGCGCGATGCCCGAGGACCACCGTCACCGCCGTTCGCCTTTGCCGCGGCCACCAGCATCCCCATGCCAAGCCAGCTAGGCCACGAGCTCCGCCTCATCTGCCTCTTCCTCCTCGTCGAGCTGGGCAACGCCGGACGCCCCGAGCGCCTCCACACCGTCGTCTTCAACCTCCCGACGCCGGAGATCTCCATCGCCGCCTCGCTTGTTCCGGCCTCTCCCTGAAGCCACTGATCAACCCTACGGAACCACTGTGAGCTCCTACGCCCCTTTCCCCTCTCCCCATTGACGCGTTCATCCTCTAGCCTCGATCCCCAACCGTGACTGAAGTATCTCGTCGCCGGCCATGGCGTAGCCGTGGCCACACCCACGCAAGCTCGCAACCGAGCGCGCCACCGTGCTCAGAACGTTCCCAGGAGTCGACCGCGACCACCCGCGGCTCCTGCCGTTCCCTGCATCGCCTAACCCGCCGTTGGCCGAACTCCGGCCGCCGCAAAGCTCGACGTCGCCGTTGTTTCGGACCACCCCAAGCCCAAACACCACTACCACTGGACGCGGACGAGTCTCCTCGTCACGTAGAGCCTCTCCGCCGCGCAAATGGTCGCCTGTGGGCGATTCCCGAGCCGCACCGCCGTCTCGGCCCTCGCCGGCAGCTAAACGCCGGCGGGTTGACCGCTTTGACCGGCAGGGTTAACCCCGCTGGCCCGGGTAGACCCCGGTTTGACCTCCCCTGGGTCCTGACGTGTGGGCCCAGGCCCCTGTTTAATTACTGTTAGTTTAATTAGTGTTAATTAACTTAGTTAACCCATTGACTCATTGGCATGTGGGCCTAGCCCTGCTGACATTTTAGTTAGTGTTAGCTTAGGGCTAATTAATTCAGTCAATTAGCTGAGTCACTGACCTGCGGGTCCCAGGGGTCAGTTTGACCTGGACCGCGCCCGTTGACTGCTGACATCATAGTGACATCATGATGACGCAGTAACACATTTCTGGATTTAGTCTTATATAGGAAATTCCAGAAAATGCCCAAAACTTCTAAAAATCATAGAAAATCAACCGTAACTCCAAATGAAATAAATTATATTTGAAAAATTATCAGAAAAATTCAAGGAATCTATTTATGGCATTTTCATGCATGTTTGAACAATGTTTGTCCTCTGTTTTGGACAAAACAAATAAATGGCATTTAACTAATCATGTATGGAGTTTGAATTTGAATCTTGTATTCAAACCAACTTCATTTAATTGTGTTGCTAGTTGCATTAGCTCAATCAACAACATATTGCCATGTCATTATCATGCATCATGTTGTGCATTGCATTGATTGTGTTCCTTCTCTATTGCCGGTGATTGTCCCCTCTCGGTAGACGCTGCTCCGATGCTGTGATCGTTGACACTGATGAAGACTCAATGTTATCTTCAGAAGTGCCAGGCAAGCAAAACCCCCTTGTTCATTCCGATACAATCCCACTCTCTCGCTCCTGCTCTCTTTTACTGCATTAGGACAACACGATTCCTCTGTTACTTGTTGCGGTAGTTGAACCCCTTATCCTCTGCACGACCTGTCATTGCCACAGTAAATAGATGAAACCCACTAGCATGAGTAGGAGTTGTTTGAGCCCTGATGTGCCTACTCATTCATGTTTGTTTGTCATGCCTGCTACTGCTTAGAGTTGAGTCAGGTCTGATTCATCGGGGATGAATTGGAACAGTGATGAACATGTCCTACTGTGTGTGAGCTAAGTGTGTGAACACGATTTGGTAAAGGTAGCGGTGAGAGGCCATGTAGGAGTAGATGGTGGGTTGTCTCATTGAAACGTCCTTAGGAACTGAGTTCTGTGATTGTGATCCATGAAACAGTTACTACCATGCACTGGGCCCGAAACCAATGGACCCTCTCGGCTTCTTGATCACCCTTGTCCTCTGTCCAGGAGTTGCAACTAGTTTCTGGTGTTTATAGGATATGTGTTGGCGGCCGTGTGTAGCGCTGACCCTAGGGGTGGGCTATGATGCGGTAGATACACCGTGGCCGGGCATGCCGGGCGCCCGTTTGGTGTCTCGGAACCCTGTACACATCGTCCGGGGCCATATGTGGAAACCTCGGCTGGACTCCCTGCGGATGGAACCTGGATAGGCGATAAACCTGGACTAGAGACTTGAGTGTTTAGGTAGGCTGTGGCCGACACCCTCGTTGGGCTTCCGCTTGAAGGTTTCCGAGTACATGTCGTGTAAACGGCGGTAAGTGGTGAGAGCGTGTGTGAAGAAGTACACCCCTGCAGGGTTAATATCATCTATTCGAATAGCCGTGTCCGCGGTAATGGACTTCTGGGTTGCCTATAACAGTTCATAGACAAGTGAAAGTGGATACTCTAAAACTCGCAAGATAAGTGTGAGTGCTATGGATGGCCTTCTCGTAGGGAGATAGGAGTGGATCCATAGTGGTGTATTGAATGGTGAATATGTGGACTCGTGTGCGCCACCTCAAAAGAGTTACTTGCAGCTGTAGTTCAGGTTAGCCACTGAGTCAAAGCTAGTTTTGTCGGGTGGTAGGTGCGACATATGCCAACGGGTGGCTTATCATTATGGGAGCTAGTAAGACGTCGCCAGTGCCTGGAAACGGGATGAGGCAAAGACATGCACGCCGGCGAATCTTACTCAGCTTCGGGGCTCTCCATGGAGATAACACCCCTACTGCTGCTCTGCGGGGTCTCCGCATGATCACTAGATGGACAAGTAGCTACACAATGCTCCTTGAGCTGTTCGGTGGGAGGAGGAAGAAGGGCACGGCTAGCTTGCTTCTTCTCCTTGTGTGGTGTCTAAAACTAGCTGGGATCAACCCTTTGCATGGGTGCCCCGGGGGGTTTATATAGGCCTACCCCCCGGGGGTACAATGGTAATCCGACTGGGCGCGGGGCCCAGCCGTCTGTGACTACGCTCGCCGGCTTCTGCGCCGACTGCTGGGGCTCGCCGGCTGGTGGGTCCCGCCGGCTGCCAACTCCTTGGCAACTGGCAGGCCCCACTGCCAAGGGTCTTGTCGGTGGCTGGTTACTGTTGCCTCAACCTGATGACGAGGGCTTCGTCGAGGTAAGCATGGCTACAGTGCCGCCGTCCGGCGGGCGATCGTTGTAGCCTTACCGCGTCTTGTCTCCTTAATGGGGCGTCTCCTTCGAGGGGGGAAACGAGCCGGCTGCGGGGAGCCGGCCCCGTCTAGGGCCAACTGGGGGAGGCCAGGCCGCCTTCAGGTGTCTCTCTGCCTGAAGGGCCCCACCACCCATGGGCCATACTGGTAACCCGTCGTGGATGACATCAGGATCGGTGTGGCAACAGTGCCGCGCCGGACGGGTCATGGCCACCCGTACGGCGCACTGTGCCAGGCATGCTCCGGGATTCGGGGGTGGCAGGCTTCACTGTAGCCACGCCCCGTCACATCGCTGCTAGATGGATGCATACTTTGAGGGTACGGTCTCGACCGCTTTATAGGAGCCGGCTTCTTGGAGTCGGCCTCCTCGCGGCCGGCTTCTTGGAGTCGGCCTCCTCACGGCCGGCTTCTTGGAGTCGGCCTCCTCGCGGCCGGCCTCTTGAAAGCCGGCCAGGGTGACAGCCAGCAAGGGGAAGGCGGCCCCATGTCTTGGATTCTTGAGAGCCGGACGGGCTCGTAATTTTTTCAGAAGGGCCAGGGGAAGCCGGCTAGGCTACCCATGGCTATTTACTCCGACAGTAGTCCCCGAAGCTGATCGAGCTTCGAGGCGGACAAATGGACGAGAAGCTTGGTCAGCTTCCTATCCTGAAGAGCCGGCTTTGCTGGTGTATGCCGATTTTGGGGAGCCCTGCGTCTTGCAGGCGGGAAAGTGGTCGACCCGCGTGCTGACATGGGCCCTCCCACGGGCCACGTGGCAGCGAGACCCTGCCAGCGCACGCGCATGACGGGACGCCGCCGCAGGCCCGGGCCCGCCACTCCTAGGCCTCGACCCGAACGCTGATCTTCTGCGGCCCAGGTGGACCGCTCGCCTTCCCATGGTGATTTTATTTTGCCGTTAGGGCGCAATAAACGCGGGACGTGGGGGAGTGGGCACGATCGATCCCCACGTTTCCCCATGCCGCGTCTCCTCGGCTCCGCTACGCGAGCCTATAAGTAGGGGGAGGAGGGGGAGAGACAGAGGTTCGCACGCTCTCTCTCGCTCTGCCCCTTCTCGTCCTCCTTTCTTCCTCTCGTTGCCGCCGCAGCCTCCCGTCTCAGCGCCACCGCGCTGCCACATCCTCTTGCTCCCATGGCGCTGTCGAGCTCGTGGGATGGCTCCAACGTCCATGAGGACCATGTTGAGTTCCTCCGCCAGACTCGGCGCCTGCCCGACGCCAACCTCGTGCGGGTCCGCCTGGCGCCAGAGACGGAGATCTCGCCAGCACCGGAGGAGGGCGAGCGGGTCGTCTTCCGCTCGCACTTCCTGCGCGGCTTTGGCCTTCCGGCTAGCGGATTCCTGCGCTCCTTCCTCGAGTTCTACAATCTTCAGCCGCATCACCTCACGCCCAACATGGTGATGCTGTTGTCGGCCTTCGTCTCTCTCTGCGAAGGTTTCTTGGGGCTGCTCCCCACGCTGGAGCTCTGGGGGGAATTCTTCCAGAGCAAACTCGGCACCGTCGTCGCAGGTGTGCCCGCCCCCTGCGGGCCTACATCGCCATGAGGAGGTCGGGTGAGAACAACCCGTTCCCGTCCATCCCCCTGATCCAGTCGGTGAAGATCTGGCAGAAGTCGTACTTCTACGTGAAGAACGTCGCCCAGCAAGGAGACCACGTCAACCTGCCGGCTTACGTAGCCGGCCCGCCGGCTGGGAGGCAGCCCTCATGGAGTTTCTGATCCAGGTCACTGTCTCAGGCCGAGAACGCTGCCGTCTCCCGGCTTTGGGTGATGATCCAATAGGAAGGCCTGAGTGGGGCCGACTTGGTGGCCGCCTTCGTGGAGCGCCGGATACTTCCTCTCCAAAGCCGGCCCCACATGATGTGTCAGATGAGCGGCCGCTTCGACCCAAGCCGGCTGAGCACCAGGGAGATGCCTCATGCGGAGGTGTCGTACATGGTAAATTATATCTCCAATTGCAAGCTCGCCGAGGACTCGCGATACGGCAAGGTGCCGTATTCTCGCGCCAACCCTCCGCCCGTGGTAAGCTCGCCGAGGACCATCGAGGCCCATCGCGAGGTGCGCCGTCAGGCGGGGGTCAACATCGTGCTGGACGCGAATCGGACGCTTGAGGAGCAGCTCTTGGCTGTCCAAGCGCGGCTGCAGCTGGCTCACCGGATGCTTCGCTGGCTCCAACATGCCGGGGCGCAGGTGTTGGCCGCCCTCTGGCCCGGCGAGACGATCCCCCGCACCCCAAGCCGGACTGCCGACTGGCTGGAGGTCGCAGTCGGTCGCTTTGAAGCTTGGAATGCGTCGGCGGCCCGTCTTGGAGCCAGGCGGGCGTTGGAGTTCGTTCGAGCTTGGTACCCAGGGCTGAACCTGGACCAGCTGCACACTTGGCGGCTAGAGGCCGACGCGGAGCTGGAGGAGGTGCGGCCGGCTATCGCCCAGCGTGCTTCGACGATCGCCGAGTGCACCGACATCAGCGTTTTTGCACCTGAAATCAATGATGACGGCGTTGCCCAGCTGGAGGAGTGGTTCGGGCTGAACCCGGCTTGGGCGAGGACTCGGCAGAGGAGATCGCCTCCAGCGACGAGGGCGAGGATGACGAAGAAGAGGACGGTGAAGACGTCGAGCCGGCTAGTGGAACAACCGGCCGGCCTCGGACTGACCGTGCCTCCAGCAACGAGGCGCGTGGAAGCGCGCCCTCTGCGGGAGACGGTGATCAAGCCGAGGTTCGCCAGCCGGCCACTCCTTCAGCCGGCACAGCCGTCTCCGCCGACCAGCCTGGCTCGTCGGTCGCTCTGCCAGCTTGACCTGTCGTCCTTATTTTTCCTGCTTGTTGCCTTTTGAACAATCTTTATTAAGCTTTCGTAGTTCCACCCACTGGGGGTGTATCCAAACTATGTTGAATGCTGGCCTCTTGGAGGTCTTTTATGTAAATATTATTATGTGCATGTTTGGTTTCCATTCGCGTATGCTTTTTATCCTTAGGCTTTTTCCTTTGCCGCCTTCCCTCTTTGGGGAGGCAAGTACTCGAGCTTTCTTGGATTGAAGTGAAGTGAATGGAAACGGCCGGCCGGCTATTTTGGTAGTCGGTCGGTGGTAGGCGGCAAACCGGCTTTCGTTATATTAGCCCGTTGGTCCCTGGCCATTTTTCGTGTGGGCATCCTTTCCTGCTTTTGACTCTTGCCAGCCGGACAGCCGGTTCTTCGAACTGCGACTTTGGCAAGAGCTAAGCCTGGGTGTTAGCACACTACTTGTCTGACCGCGGGTAGGAATTCTAATATAACTCCAGTTGGCCAGTCCCCGGGCCGACTAGTCGAACCCAGTGCCAGACGGAACAAGTAAATGAAATGACAAGGTCATAAGCATGATACTTTTCATTCATAGATAAAAGATGGCAGTCCCCGAGCCCTCCTCGGGGGGCCTATTGTCTCATATTTAGTACAAAAGTTAGCGTGATACATACTGCATTTCAACTGTAAAATCTTCGAAGGAGGTTGGCGTTCCATGGTCGTTCCGACTCCTTGCCGGAGTCGTCTCTCTTTCGTGCCTTCGGCTTCTGCGTGTCGATCGGGTAGTAGGAGTCGTTGCCTAAGGCTCTGCTGATGACGAAGGGGCCCTCCCAAGGGGCCGAGAGCTTGTGCTGGCCGGCTGTTTGTTGGATCAGCCGGAGCACAAGATTGCCCTCTTGGAAAGATCTTGGCCTGACTGTGGTAGTGGCGCAAACCCTGCTGGTAGATGGCAAACCGGCTGAGGGCTAACAGTCGGCCTTCTTCCAGCAGGTCGACGCTATCTTCTCATGCTTCCTTGGCCTCCGCCTCCGTGTACATGGTTACTCGAAGCGAGTCGAACTCGATGTCAGTTGGGATGACCGCCTCGGCACCATACACGAGGAAGAAAGGGGTGAAGCCGGTTGACTTCTTTGGTGTAGTGCGCAGACTCCAGAGGATAGCCGGCAGCTCATCGAGCAAATAGCTGGCTGAACGCTCCAGTGGTACGATCAGTCGGGGCTTGATGCCGGAAAGGATGAGGCCGTTGGCTCGCTCTACCTCGCCGTTTGACTGCGGGTGGGCGACGATGCTAGATCCAACCGGATGCCTTGCATCGCGCAGAAACGTGCCAAGGCTCCCTTGGCGAAATTTGTGCCATTGTCGGTGATGATGCTGTGTGGCACGCCATACCGAGTTGTTATATCTGCGATAAATGTGACAGCAGTCGGCCCATTCAGCTTCTTGATCGGCTTTGCTTCAATCCATTTGGTGAATTTGTCCACGGCGACAAGCAGATGTGTCATGCCGCCGCGCGCCTTCTTGAATGGGCCCACCATGTCCAGTCCCCAAACGGCGAAGGGCCAGGTGAGGGCAATGGTCTTGAGTGCCGAAGCCGGCATGTGTTGCTTGGAGCTGAAGAGTTGGCACCATTTGCAATATTTAACTAATTCTTTGGCGTCATCCAAAGCAGTCGGCCAGAAGAAACCATGGCGGAAAGCTTTGGCGACGAGTGATCTTGAAGCCGCATGGTGGCCGCATTCTCGTTGGTGAATGTCTCTGAGGATTGCAATGCCCTTTTCTTGCTCGACGCACCGTTGGAGGACTCCAGTGACACTGCGCTTGACGAGTTCTCTGTTGACGATTGTGTATGCTCCGGCTCGACGTTGGACTTGTCTTGCCTCTGTTTCGTCAGCCGGCAGATCTTGGTTTACTAGGAAGTTGAGGATGGACTGAGCCCATGACGGAGCCGCGACTTCTCCTACTGCCAATGTGGCTACTGCCACCAGGGTGGGCGGGCTGGGTGGTGAAATGCTGGAGTCGGCCGCCGGCTGTTGTGTTGGTGCAGTCCCGGGGCCGGCTACTGCAGTCCTCGAGCCGGGTGTGGTAGTCCCCGAGCCGGTTGCCGAAGTCTCCGGGCCGACTACTGAAGTCCCGGGGTCGCCTGCTTGGTTCTTCGAGCCGGACCCGGCCGCGTCGGGGTCAGGCGGTACGAAGATGGAATCGGACTCTGGAGACGGCTTGATGGACGGCTTGAGGAGGCGTTGTAGAGCGACGCCGGTTGGTATTGCTTGCCGAGTGGAGCCTATTCGAGCCAGGGCATCGGCTGGCTCGTTGTCGGCTCGCGGTACGTGGAGGAACTCGCATCCTTCAAAGTATCCGCTGAGTTGCTAAACAAGGAAGCGTTAGCTTGCCATATTTGCGTCCTTGGCATCCCAGTCGCCGGATGATTGCTGGACCACCAAGTCCGAGTCGCCATAACATAGGATCCGGCGAATGCCAGTTCTTTGGCAAGCCGGAGCTCGTGTATGAGCGCCTCGTACTCGGCCACGTTGTTGGAGGCGGCAAAGTGAATTTGCAGCGTGTATCTGAGCTTGTCGCCTTTGGGAGAGGTGAGGATGATGCCGGCTCCCAAGCCGGTGCGCATATTGGACCCATCGAAGTGCATGCGCCAGTGAGTCGAGTCGGGAGCCGGCGGTAGGTACTGGGTCTCGGCCCAGTCGACGAGGAAGTCGGCCAATGCTTGGGACTTGATGGCGGTGCGAGGCTGGTAGAAGATCGTGTAAGGGGCCAGCTCGATGGCCCATTTCGCCACCCGGCCGGATGCATCCCGGCTGCCTATGATCTCGGCCAGCGGGGCGGTGCATACGACCGTGATGGGATGCTCTTGGAAGTAGGGCTTCAACTTCTTGGCGGCGAAGTACACGCCATAGCACATCTTCTGGTAGTGCGGGTAGTTCTGCTTCGAGGTAGACAGCACCTCGCTCAAATAATACACCGGCCTCTGGACCGGCTGGGCTCGGCCTTCTTCTGGGCGTTGGACTACGATGACGGTGCTGACCACCCGGCTGGTTGCGGCAATGTAAAGGAGCATGGGCTCTTTCTCAGTCGGCGCCGCTAAGATGGGCGGCGTGGCTAGCATCTTCTTCAGCTCGTGAAAAGCTTGGTCGGCCTGGTCGTTCCACTCGAAGTGAGTGCTCCTCTTCATGAGGCGGTAGAGGGGGAGAGCTTTCTCTCCGAGCCGGCTGATGAAGCGGTTCAAGGAGGCCAAGCATCCGGTGAACTTTTGGATGTCTCGAAGCTTGGTGGGGATCGCCATTCTCTCGATGGCCTTGATCTTCACCGGGTTGCATTCGATGCCGCGTTCGGAGACTAGGAAGCCTAGGAGCTGGCCGGCTGGCACTACGAACACGCATTTCTCGGGGTTGAGCTTGATTTGGAACCGGCGTAGGTTCTCAAACGTTTCTTTGAGGTCTTCCAGCAAGGTGCCGCGCTTCTCCGTCTTCACCACAATGTCGTCCACGTAGACGTGAGCGTTTCTGCTGAGTTGCTTGAGGAGGCACTTCTGCATGCAACACTGAAAAGTGGCACCGACATTTCTTAAGCCGAATGTCATAGTCAGGTTGCAGAAGGCTCCAAATGGAGCGATGAAGGCGGTCTTCAAGCGGTCGTCCGGATCTAGCTTTATCTGGTGATATCCTGAGTAAGCATCCAAGAAACTCAACAGCTCGCATCCGGCCGTGGAGTCTATCACTTGGTCAATCATCGGCAGGGCAAAGGGATCTTTAGGGTAGGCCTTGTTGAGGCTTGTGTAGTCTATACACATGCGCCACTTGTTGTTCTTCTTTAACACGAGGACCGGGTTGGCAAGCCACTCTGGAAAGAAGACTTCCGTAATGAAGCCAGCTGCCAGAAGCCGGGCTATCTCCTCCCCTACAATCCTTCTCTTTTCCTCTGATAGTCAGCGGAGGGGCTGCTTAACTGGTTTCATGTCTTTTCGGACATGTAGTTTGTGCTCGGCGAATTCCTTCGGGACGCCCGGCATGTCCTTGGGGGACCATGCAAAGATGTCCCGATTCTCGCGGAGGAAATCGGCGAGCTCGCCTTCCTATTTGCTGTTTAGGTTTGCCCCGATGACGGCAAACCTCTCTGGGTGCTCGGGGTCAAGAGGTATCTTCTTCGTCTCCTTGGTCGGCTGGAAAGATCCTTGGGCATCATGCTCCTTGGGATTGGGGGACACGGCCAACTGCTTGCCGGCTACGGCCATGACTCGGTCCAACATCTTCTTTTCTTCGACAATCACAAGGGACTCGGCCAGCCGGCTGCTGGCTGCTGCGCACTCAGAGGACTTCTTGTAATCGCCGGCTACGGTGATGACGCCTTTGGTGCTTGGTATCTTCATCTTGAGGTATGCATAGTGAGGGACTGCCATGAATTTGGCCAAGGCAGGTCGGCCAAGCAATGCATGGTAAGGGCTCTCCAGGTCCACCACTTCAAACCAGATTGCTTCCCGGCGAAAATGCTCCTTGTCCCCAAAAAGTACATCAATCTTGATCTTGCCAATGGGGGCGCAGGACAGGCCGGGTATGATGCCATGGAACACTGTCCGAGTAGGCATGAGTTACTTTGTGTTGACATTCAACTGCTCCCGCCGTCTATCTACACACGGGAGAAGCGGGCGGTGCGTCTGTCCGTTGCAAGGGTGGCATCCAGAACCAACGCATAACAGCCGGGAGATGGCATCATCTCTGGGTGATCGGCCCGGCTCCAGCTGATAGGCTTTCCTGACCAGTGCATGTGCTCGGTGGGGTTGGCAGCAACCATGCTGACTTCCTGGTTCTCTCGGTGTTTGCTGCGCCGGTCTTCGGGCTGGCTTGTAAAGACGATATAGGCGGCATGCTCGTCGGGGAACTCATCATGCACGGCTCCGACTGCGGGCCGAGCGGCCGGCGCCGGTGGAACCGGAGGCGGCGGGCCGGCAGGCGGAGCCGGCGCGAGCCCTTTGCCTTTGGAGATTCGGGTGAGCCAATGGCACTTCCGGGTTGTGTGGTTGGACGGCTTCGCGCCGCTGTGGAACTTGCATGGGGCGTCGAGAGATTTCTCGTAGGAGAAGGCCGGCTGCCAAGCCGGCCTGCCGCCCTTGGGTTTCTTGGGCGCGGGCCACCCTTCGGGCGGCACGTCTTCAACTGTGGCCACCTGCCGACTGGCGGGAGGTGGCGCGGGGCCTTTGCGCTTGTGGTCGTTCGAGTGTGGGCGTCGGCCGGAATCCCCAGCCGGCGTCTTGGGCCCCGGGTTGAGTACTTTTCCGGGCGCGTCTACCCGGAGCTCGGTCTTCGTTGAGGAGTCGGCGGTGGCGTACTTGTCCGCTATGTCCAGAAGCTCGACGAGGGTAGTCGGCTCGTCGCAGAGAAGCTTGTGCTTGAGGAGGGTGCCTTCTCGGCACCCGGCTGTGAAGTATTCTATGGCTTGCACCTCGTGCACCCTGTCGCAAGAGTTGCGGAGCTCGGCCCAACGCGTGAGGTAGTCACGAGTTGACTCGACGGGGCCTTGTATGCACAAGGAGAGCTGTCTGGGCTTGGGAGCCCGCTTGTAGGTGCTGGTGAAGTTGTGGACAAAGGCTTCTGTGAAGTCTAGCCAGCTGTTGATGCTGTGTGGTTTAAGGCTATTGAGCCAGGTCCGCGCCGTGCCTTGCAGCATGAGGGGCACATACTTCATGGCAACGCGTCGGTTGCCGTTGGCTATGCTAACCGCTGTGGAGTAGTCGATCAGCCAATCTTCTGGCTTCATGGAGCCGTTGTACTTGGGCGTGTCTCTTGGGAGCGAGAACCCTTTGGGGAAGAGCTCATCGCGGATGCGGGGGCCGAAGCAAGGCGGACCGACATCGTCTTCTTCCTCCAGCGCCAGGGATCGCGCAGGCGGTCGATCTGATGGCGGGCGTCGTTTTCACCGACTCCTTCGCGGCGACCTAGTCGGCCGCTAAGAGTCGGATGCGCCACCGGCGGAGGGGTGGGATATCTCTCTCCACGGAGCCGAGGCGGAGGCGGGTTGCCCTGCCACTCCACGGCCCGAGGGTGGCCTTCTGCGTCTCGCTCGATGGAGATCCGGGTTTGGCTTCGGCTAGCAGCCGGCTCTTTCTCGCGCCGCGCGCGGTCTCTGCCCGCAGTCAGCGTCCGGGACGTCGCGCTGTGATCTCGGCGCGGGGGAGGGCTTTCAGCACGGGTGTCGGCTTCGTGCCGCTGCACGGCTGCATTGATCAGATACTGGATGCGTCGGGTCATGTGGGGGAGTTCTTCGGCCCCCAGTCCGTCTAGCTCGTCTACGGCCGCCTGGGCGGCGCGCAGGTTCTCGAGTGGAGTGGCGTAGACTGGGCGGTCGACTCCTAACGTGTCGGCAATGACAGCGCCGCGCTGTCTGACAACGCCGACCCGACTGGGCCCGCCTGGGGGCGGCGTGCCAAAGGCGGCGCGGTCGGCCTCGCGTCGGTGGGCCTCAGCGAGGCGTCTCATGGAAACCAATTTCCGGCCTTCCACGAGGAGGGCGAGGCGGCGAGCCTCCAGTGCTTCAGCGTCGGCGTCGGTCGGAAGGGGGATGGACAAGTCGTGGACCGCCATGTGTGGGGCGTCGTGGGCGCTCTTGTCAGCAGCGCCGTGGTGGCCGATGACCATTACCTCGGTGGTGACAGCGTCGCAGCCATCGACTCGGGGAAGCGGGTCGTTGTAGATCGTGACATTGGTGGGAAGGTGTCGAACGAGGCCGCGTCGGAGTCGACAAGCATCGGATCGGTGGAGCCAACCGACTCCAAGTCCACAGCAGGCTCGCTGGAGACATGGAGCCGGCCAAGGAGGTTGACGAGGTGGTCGGTGCCCGCGTCGGAGGCGAGCTCATCGGAGATGAGGGTTTCGTCGAGGAGATTGGCGAGGCTGCTCGCCGCGCAGATGCTGGTGACGCCTTGCAGCGCGTCGTGGCAAGCGCCATCGGGCGTGCCGGGCTGGCTACGCTCGCTGGGGAGGAAGAGGGTTCCCGTCCAGAACAGGTCTACGGACGATGGTGCACCTGGCCCCATGGTGGGCGCCAAATGTCGGGTGGTAGGTGCGACATATGCCAACGGGTGGCTTAACATTGTGGGAGCCAGTAAGACGTCGCCGGTGCCTGGAAACGAGATGAGGCGAAGACATGCACGCCGGCGAATCTTACCCAGCTTCGGGACTCTTCGTGGAGATAACACCCCTACTGCTGCTCTGCGGGGTCTCTGCATGATCACTAGATGGACAAGTAGCTACACAATGCTCCTTGAGCTGTTCGGTGGGAGGAGGAAGAAGGGCACGGCTAGCTTGCTTCTTCTCCTTGTGTGGTGTCTAAAACTAGCTGGGATCAACCCTTTGCATGGGTGCCCCGGGGGGTTTATATAGGCCTACCCCCCGGGGGTACAATGGTAATCTGACTGGGCATGGGGCCCAGCCGTCTGTGACTACGCTCGCCGGCTTCTGCGCTGACTGCTGGGGCCCGCCGGCTGGTGGGTCCCGCCGGCTGCCAACTCCTTGGCAACAAGCAGGCCCCACTGCCAAGGGTCTTGTCGGTGGCTGGTTACTGTTGCCTCAACCTGATGACGAGGGCTTCGTCGAGGTAAGCATGGCTACAGTGCCGCCGTCCGGCGGGCGATCGCTATAGCCTTACCACGTCTTGTCTCCTTAATGGGGCGTCTCCTTCGAGGGTGGAAACGAGCCGGCTGCGGGGAGCTGGCCCCGTCTCGGGCCGACTGGGGGAGGCCAGGCCGCCTTCAGGTGTCTCTCTGCCTGAAGGGGCCCACCGCCTGTGGGCCGTACTGGTAATCCGTCGTGGATGACATCAGGGTCGGTGTGGCAACAGTGCCGCGCCGGACGGGTCATGGCCACCCGTACGGCGCACTGTGCCAGGCGTGCTCCGGGATTCGGGGGTGGCAGGCTTCACTGTAGCCACGCCCCGTCACATCGCCGCTAGGTGAATGCAAACTTTGAGGGTACGGTCTCGACCGCTTTATGGGAGCCTGCTTCTTGGAGTCGGCCTCCTCGCTGCCGGCTTCTCGAAGTCGGCCCTCCCATGGCTTTCTTCATAAGGGCTAAAGTCGGGCCGCCTTCCGAAAGCCGGCCTGGGTGACAGCCAGCAAGGGGAGGCGGCCCCATGTCTTGGATTCTTGAGAGCCGGACGGGCTCGTAATTTTTTCAGAAGGGCCAGGGGAAGCCGGCTAGGCTACCCATGGCTATTTACTCCGATAGGTTTGCTGCAGTTAAACTCCACCACCCTCTTTGTTGATACCGATGCATATGTGGTTAGTTCTGATGTAAGTCTTGCTGGGTACATTTGTACTCACGTTTGCTTAATTTATGTTTTGCAAAGAGACTTCAGTCTCGCTAGTAGTTTTGTGTGGACTTCGACGTTTAGCATGATACCTCAGCTATGATCTTGTGCCCTCGGCAGGATCTGGTAGATAGTCAGGCTTCTCAGCCTTCTTCATTTGTAGTTGTCTGTACTCAGACAAGTTAAGCTTCCGCATGTGCTTTTTGCTTGTATGCTATGTATGTTGGGTCATAAGACCCATGTTTGTCATATCTCGCTCCTCGGAGCCTAATGAATAAATACTTTGAGTCGTAGAGTTATGTTGTGATGCCATGTTGTATTTACACATACCGAGCATATTGTGTGTATGATTGAAATGCTTGGTATGTGTGGGATCCGACAATCTAGTTGTTTATCCTTGGCAGCCTCTCTTATGGGGAAATGTAGTCTAGTGCTTCCTTGAGCCATAGTAGTCCGCTACAGCCCGGTTCATCGGAGTCCTACTAGCCCAACACTACTGCTCAGATCACTTGACTGGCCGGCATGTGTTTCACTTCGTTCCTGTGTCTGTCCCTTCGGGGAAATGTCACGCGGTGACATCCGGAGTCCTTCCTAGCCTACTACAGCCCGGGTTCCCGGAGTCCTGTTAGCCCAGTGCTACAGCCCAGAATCACTCGCTGATGACCGACATGCTCGATGTGATTCATGTATGCCTGTCTCCATAGGTCTGTGCCGCTTTGGGTTCACGACTAGCCATGTCGGCCCGGGTTCTCTGTCATATGGATCCTAGCGACACTATCATATACGTGAGCCAAAAGGCGCAAACGGTCCCGGGCCATGGTAAGGCGACACCCGTGGGTTACCGTGCGTGAGGCCGCAAGTGATATGAGGTGTTACCGGCTAGATCGATGTGACTTGGAATCGGGGTCCTGACATAAACAGAACAACAATTTATTCTCTTACCTAAATGAATAACCGTATAAACATGATCAAATCATATTCATGCTCAACGCAAACACCAAATAACACTTATTTAGGTTCAACACTAATCCCGAAATTATAGGGAGTGTGCGATGATGATCATATCACTCTTGGAACCACTTCCAACACACATCGTCACTTCACCCTTAACTAGTCTCTGTTTATTCTGCAACTCCTGTTTCGAGTTACTAATCTTAGCAACTGAACTAGTATCAAATACTGAGGGGTTGCTATAAACACTAGTAAAGTACACATCAATAACATGTATATCAAATATGTTGGAAATATGCTCTAGAGGCAATAATAAATTGGTTATTATTATATTTCCTTGTTCATGATAATCATTTATTATCCATGCTAGAATTGTATTGATAGGAAACTCAGATACATGTGTGGATACATAGACAACACCATGTATCCCTAGTAAGCCTCTAGTTGACTAGCTCATTGATCAATATATGGTTACGGTTTCCTGACCATGGACATTGGATGTCATTGATAACGGGATCAAATCATTGGGAGAATGATGTGATGGACAAGACCCAATCCTAAGCCTAGCACAAAGATCGTGTAGTTCGTATGCTAAAGCTTTTCTAATGTCAAGTATCATTTCCTTAGACCATGAGATTGTGCAACTCCCGGATACCGTAGGAATACTTTGGGTGTGCCAAACCTCACAACGTAACTGGGTGGCTATAAAGGTACACTACAGGTATCTCTGAAAGTGTCTGTTGGTTTGGCACGAGTCGAGACTGGGATTTGTCACTCCGTGTGATGGAGAGGTATCTCTGGGCCCACTCGGTAGGACATCATCATAATGTGCACAATGTGATCAAGGAGTTGATCACGGGATGACGTGTTACGAAACGAGTAAAGAGACTTGCCAGTAACGAGATTGAACAAGGTATCGGGATACCGACGATCGAATCTCGTGCAAGTACAATACCGCTAGACAAAGGGAATTGTATACGGGATTGATCGAATCCTCCACATTGTGGTTCATCCGATGAGATCATCGTGGAACATGTGGGAACCAACATGGGTATCCAGATCCCGCTGTTGGTTATTAACCGAAGAACGTCTCGGTCATGTCTGCATGGTTCCCAAACCCGTAGGGTCTACACACTTAAGGTTCGATGATGCTAGGGTCATAAGGAATAGATATACGTGGTTACCGAATGTTGTTCGGAGTCTCGGATGATATCCCGGATGTCACGAGGAGTTCCGGAATGGTCTGGACGTAAAGATTTATATATGGGAAGTCCTGTTTTGGTCACCGGAAAAGTTTCGGGTTTTATCGGTAACGTACCGGGACCACCGAGAGGGTCCCGGGGGTCCACCAAGTGGGGCCACAAGCCCCGGAGGGGTGCATGGTCCAAGTGTGGGTGGGGACCAGCCCCAGGTGGGCTGGTGCACCCCCCACAAGGGCCCAAGGTGCCTAAGGGGAGGAGGGGGGCAAACCCTAAGGGCAGATGGGCCTTAGGGCCCATGCCTGGTGCACCTCCCTCTCCCCTCCACCTGGCCGCCACCCAGATGGGATCTGGGGGCTGACGCCACCCCTAGGAAGGTAACCCTAGGTGGGGGCGCAGCCCCTCCCCTCCCCCTATATATACTCGAGGTTTGGGCTGCCCAAGACACACGAGTTCCTCTCCTTCTTGGCGCAGCCCTACCCCTCTCCCTCCTCCTCTCTTCCGGTGCTTGGCGAAGCCCTGCCGGAGTACCACGCTCCTCCACCACCACCACGCTGTTGTGCTGCTGCTGGATGGAGTCTTCCTCAACCTCTCCCTCGCTCCTTGCTAGATCAAGGCATGGGAGACGTCACCGGGCTGTACGTGGGTTGAACGTGGAGGTGCCGTCCGTTCGGCACTAGGATCTCCGGTGATTTGGATCACGACGAGTATGACTCCTTCAACCCCGTTCTCTTGAACGCTTCCGCTTAGCAATCTACAAGGGTATGTAGATGCACTCTCCTTCCCCTCGTTGCTAGATTACTCCATAGATTGATCTTGGTGATGCGTAGAAAATTTTGAATTTCTGCTACGTTCCCCAACAGTGGCATCATGAGCTAGGTCTATTGCGTAGATTCTATGCACGAGTAGAACACAAAGTAGTTGTGGGCGTTGATTTTGTTCAATATTCTTACCCTTACTATTCCAATCTTGTTTCGACGGTATAGTGGGATGAAGCGGCCCGGACCGACCTTACACGTACTCTTACGTGAGACAGGTTCCACCGACTGACATGCATTAGTTGCATAAGGTGGCTAGCGGGTGCCAGTCTCTCCCACTTTAGTCGGAACGGATTCAATGAAAAGGGTCCTTATGAAGGGTAAATAGCAATAGGCATATCATGTTGTGGTTTTGCGTAGGCAAGAAACATTCTTGCTAGAAACCCATAGCAGCCACGTAAAACAAGCAAACAACAATTAGAGGACATCTAACTTGTTTTTGCAGGGTATGCCATGTGATGTGATATGGCCAAAAGGATGTGATGAATGATATATGTGATGTATGTGATTGATCATGAACTTGTAATAGGAATCACGACTTGCATGTCTTAATTTATTTATGACCTGCGTGTCAACATAAACTTCATGTAATTACTTTACTTTATTGCTAACCATTAGCTGTAGTAGTAGAAGTAATAGTTGGCGAGACAACTTCATGAAGACACGATGATAGAGATCATGATGATGGAGATCATGGTGTCATGCCGATGACGATGATGATCATGGAGCCCCGAAGATGGAGATCAAGAGGAGCAAAGTGATGATGGCCATATCATGTCACTATTTGATTGCATGTGATGTTTAACATGTTTATGCATCTTGTTTACTTAGAACGACAGTAGTAAATAAGATGATCCCTCATAATAATTTCAAGAAAGTGTTCCCCCTAACTGTGCACTGTTGCGACAGTTCATTGTTTCGAAGCACCACATGATGATCGGGTGTCATAGATTCTTACGTTCGAATACAACGGGTGTTGACGAGCCTAGCATGTACAGACATGGCCTCGGAACACATGCAAAACACTTAGGTTGACTTGACGAGCCTAGCATGTACAGACATGGCCTCGGAACACAAGAGACCGAAAGGTCGAGCATGAGTCGTATGGTAGATACGATCAACATGAAGATGTTCACCGATGTTGACTAGTCCGTCTCACGTGATGATCGGACACGGCCTAGTTGACTCGGATCATGTAATCACTTAGATGACTAGAGGGATGTCTATCTGAGTGGGAGTTCATAAGATGAACTTAGTTATCCTGAACATAGTCAAAAGGTCTTTGCAAATTATGTCGTGGCTCGCGCTTTAGTTCTACTGTTTAGATATGTTCCTAGAGAAAATTTAGTTGAAAGTTGATAGTAGCAATTATGCGGACTAGGTCCGTAAACTGAGGATTGTCCTCATTGCTTCATAGAAGGCTTATGTCCTTAATGCACCGCTCAGTGTGCTGAACCTCGAAAGTCGTCTGTGGATGTTGCAAACATCTGACATACACATTTTGATAACTACGTGATAGTTCAGTTAAACGGTTTAGAGTTGAGGCACCGAAGACGTTTTGAAACATCGCGAAACATATGAGATGTTTCAAGGGCTGAAATTGCGATTTCAGGCTCGTGCCCACGTAAAGAGGTATAAGACCTCCGACGATTTTCTTAGCCTACAAACTAAGGGAGAAAAGCTCAATTGTTGAGCTTGTGCTCAGATTGTCTGAGTACAATAATCATTTGAATCGACTGGGAGTTGATCTTCCAGATGAGATAGTGATGTTTCTCTGAAGTCATTACCACCAAGCTGCTAGAGCTTCGTGATGAACTATAATATATCAGGGACATATATGATGATCCTTGAGATATTCGCGATGTTTGACACCACAAAAGTAGAAATCAAGAAGGAGCATCAATTGTTGATGGTTGGTGAAACCACTAGTTTCAAGAAGGGCAAGGGAAAAAAGGGATACTTCATGGAACGGCAAATCAGCTGCTGCTCTAGTGAAGAAACCCAAGGTTGAACCCAAACCCGAGACTAAGTGCTTCTGTAATAAGGGGAACAGCCACTAGAGCAGAATTACCCTAGATACTTGGTAGGTAAGAAGGCTGGCAAGGTCGACAGAAGTATATTGGATATGCGTTATAATGTGTACTTTACTAGTACTCCTAGTAGCACCAGGGTATTAGATACCGGTTCGGTTGCTAAGTGTTAGTAACTCGAAACAAAAGGCTACGGAATGAACGGAGACTAGCTAAAAGGTGAGATGACGATATGTGTTGGAAGTATTTCCAAGGTTGATTAAACATCGCACGCTCCCTCTACCATCGAGATTGGTGTTTGCGTTGAGCATAGACATGATTGGATTATGTCTATCGCAATACGGTTATTCATTTAAGGAGAATAATGGTTACTCTGTTTATTTGAATAATGCCTTCAATGGTCTTGCACCTAAAATGAATGGTTTATTGAATCTCGATCGTAGTGATACCCATGTTCATGCCAAAAAGATATAAGATAGTAATGATAGTACCACCTACTTGTGGCACTGCCACGTAAGTCATATCGGTATAAAACGCATGAAGAAGCTCCATGTTGATGGATCTTTGGGCTCACTCGTTTTTGAAAAGTTTGAGACATGCGAACCATGTCTATTGGTGTATATGCATGAAGAAACTCCATGCAAATCGACCGTTTGGACTCACTTGATTTTGAATCACCTGAGACATGCAAATCATACCACATGGGCAGGATGACTGAAAGCCTCGTTTTCAGTAAAATGGAAATAGAAAGCAACTTGTTGGAAGTAATACATTTTGATGTGCGCAGTCCAATGAGTGCTGAGGCGTGTAGTGGATATCGTTATGTTCTTACTTCACAAATGATTTGAGTAGATTTACTTGATGAATCACGAGTCTGAATTATTGAAAGGTTCAAGTAATTTCAAGGTGAAGTTGAAAGATCATCGTGACAAGAGGATAAAATATCTATGATATGATCATAGAGATGAATATCTGAATTACGAGTTTGGCACAGAATTAAGATATTGTGGAAATTGTTTCACAACTAATACAGCCTGGAACACCATAGTGTGATGGTGTGTCCGAACATCATAACTGCACCCTATTGGATATGATGCATACCATGATGTCTCTTATCGAATTACCACGATAGTTTATGGGTTAGGCATTAGAGACAACCACATTCACTTTAAATAGGGCACCACGTAATTCCGATGAAATGACACCGTATGAACTATGGTTTAAAGAAACCTAAGCTGTCATTTCTTAAAAGTTTGGGGCTGCGACGCTTATGTGGAAAAGTTTCAGGCTGATAATCTCGAACCCAAAGCGGATAAATGCATCTTCATAGGACACCCAAAACAGTTGGGTATACCTCATGTCTCAGATCCGAAAGCAATAAGGGATTGTTTCTAGAATCGGGTCCTTTCTCGAGGAAAAGTTTCTCTCGAAGGAATTGAGTGGGAGGATGGTGGAGACTTGATGAGGTTATTGAACCGTCTCTTCAACTAGTGTGTGACAGGGCACAGGAAGTTGTTCCTGTGGAACCTACACCAATTGAAGTGGAAGCTTATGATAGTGATCATGAAACTTCAGATCAAGTCACTAACAAACCTCGGGGGATGACAAGGATGCGTACTACTTCAGAGTGGTACGTAATCCTGTCTTGGAAGTCATGTTCCTAGACAACAATGAACCTACGAGTTATGGAGAAGCGATGGTGGGCCCGGATTCCGATAAATGGCTTGAGGCCATAAAATCCGAGAGAGGATCCATGTATGAAAACAAAGTGTAGACTTTGGCAGAACGGCTCGATGGTCGTAAGGCTGTTGAGTACAGATGGATTTTTAAAAGGAAGACGGATAATGATGGTAAATGTCACCATTAAGAAAGCTCGACTTGTCGTTGAGATGTTTTCCGACAAGTTCAAGGAGTTGACTACGATGAGACTTTCTCACTCGTAGCGATGCTAAGAGTCTGTTGGAATTATATTAGCATTATTTATGAAATCTTGCAGATAGGATGTCAAACATTGTTTCCTTGACGATTTTCTTGAGGAAAGGTTGTATGTGATACAACCGGAAGGTTTTGTCAATCCTGAAAGATGCTAATAAGTATGCAAAGCTCTAGCAATCCTTCTAAGGGCTGGAGTAAGCATCTCGGAGTTGGAATGTACGCTTTGATGAGATGATCAAAGATTTTGGGTTTATACAAAGTTTATGAGAAACTTGTATTTCCAAAGAAGTGAGTGGGAGCACTATAGAATTTCTGATGAATATATGTTGTTGACATATTGTTGATCAGAAATGACGTAGGATTTCTGGAAAGCATATAGGGTTATTTGAAAATGTTTTTCAATAGAAAGCCTGGATTAAGCTACTTGAACATTGAGCATCAAGATCTATAAGGATATATCAAAACGCTTAATGGTACTTTCAAATGAGCACATACCTTGACATGATCTTGAAGGTGTTCAAGATGGATCAGTCAAAGAAGGAGTTCTTGCCTGAGTTGTAAGGTATGAAGTTAAGACTTAAAGCTCGACCGCGGCAGAAGAAAAAGGAAGGACGAAGGTCGTCCCCTATGCTTTTGTCATAGGCTCTATACAGTATGCCATGCTGAGTACCGCACCTGATGTGTGCCTTGCCACATATCTGGCAAGAGGGTACAAAGGTAATCTAGGAGTAGATCACCAGATAGCGGTCTAAATTATCCTTAGAGGAATAAGGATATGTTTCTCGGTTATGGAGGTGATAAAGAGTTCGACGTAAAGAGTTACGTCGATGCAAGCTTAACACCTATCCGGATAGCTCTGAGTAGAGATACCGGATACGTATAATGGAGCAACAATTTAGTATAGCTCCAAGTAGAACAGTTATTTGAAATGGTTCCAAATGTAGCATAGTAGTTGCATCTACAAGATGACATAGAAATTTGCGAAGTACATACGGATCTGAATGTTGCAGACCCGTTGACTGAAACCTCTCTCACAAGCATAACATCATCAAACCCAGAACTCTTTGGGTGTTGGTCACATGGGGATGTGACCTTGAGTGTTAATCACATATCGATGTGAACTGGATTATTGACTCTAGTGCAAGTGGGAGACTATTGGAAATATGCCCTAGAGGCAATAATAAATTGGTTATTATTATATTTCCTTGTTCATGATAATCGTTTATTATCCATGCTAGAATTGTATTGATAGGAAACTCAGATACATGTGTGGATACATAGACAACACCATGTCCCTAGTAAGCCTCTAGTTGACTAGCTCGTTGATCAATAGATGGTTACGGTTTCCTGACCATGTACATTGGATGTCGTTGATAACGGAATCACATCATTGGGAGAATGATGTGATGGACAAGACTCAATCCTAAGCCTAGCACAAAGATCGTGTAGTTCGTATGCTAAAGCTTTTCTAATGTCAACTATCATTTCCTTAGACCATGAGATTGTGCAACTCCCAGATACCGTAGGAATACTTTGGGTGTTCCAAACGTCACAATGTAACAGGGTGGCTATAAACGTACACTACAGGTATCTCCGAAAGTGTCTGTTGGGTTGGCACGAGTCGAGACTGGGATTTGTCACTCCGTGTGACGGAGAGGTATCTCTGGGCCCACTCGGTAGGACATCATCATAATGTGCACAATATGACAAGGAGTTGATCACGGGATGATGTGTTACGAAACGAGTAAAGAGACTGGCCGGTAACGAGATTGAACAAGGTATCGGGATACCGACGATCGAATCTCGGGCAAGTACAATATCGCTAGACAAAGGGAATTGTATACGGGATTGATCGAATCCTCGACATCGTGGTTCATCCGATGAGATTATCATGGAACATGTGGGAACCAACATGGGTATCTAGATCCCGCTGTTGGTTATTAACCGGAGAACGTCTCGGTCATGTCTGCATGGTTCCCGAACCCGTAGGGTCTACACACTTAAGGTTCGATGACGCTAGGGTCATAAGGAATAGATATACGTGGTTACCGAATGTTGTTCGGAGTCCCGGATGATATCCCAAACGTCACGAGGAGTTCCGGAATGGTCCGGAGGGAAAGATTTATATATGGGAAGTCCTGTTTTGGTCACCGGAAAAGTTTCGGGTTTTATCGGTAACGTACCGGGACCACCGGGAGGGTCCTGGGGGTCGACCAAGTGGGGCCACAAGCCCCGGAGGGCTGCATGGGCCAAGTGTAGGAGGGGACCAGCCCCAGGTGGGCTGGTGCACCCCCCCCACAAGGGCCCAAGGCGCCTAAGGGGAGGAGGGGGGAACCCTAAGGGCAGATGGGCCTTAGGGCCCATGCCTGGTGCGCCTCCCTCTCCCCTCCACCTGGCCGCCACCCAGATGGGATTTGGGGGCTGCCGCCACCCCTAGGGAGGGAACCCTAGGTGGGGGCACAGCCGCTCCCCTCCCCCTATATATACTTGAGGTTTGGGCTGCCCAAGACACACGAGTTCCTCTCCTTCTTGGCGCAGCCCTACCCCTCTCCCTCCTCGTCTCTTGCGGTGCTTGGCGAAGACCTGCTGGAGTACCACGCTCCTCCACCACCACCACGCCGTTGTGCTGCTGCTGGATGGAGTCTTCCTCAACCTCTCCCTCTCTCCTTGCTGGATCAAGGCATGGGAGACGTCACCGGGCTGTACGTGTGTTGAACGCGGAGGTGCCGTCCGTTCGGCACTAGGATCTCCGGTGATTTGGATCACGACGAGTACGACTCCTTCAACCCTGTTCTCTTGAACGCTTCCGCTTAGCGATCCACAAGGGTATGTAGATGCACTCTCCTTCCCCTCGTTGCTAGATTACTCCATAGATTGATCTTGGTGATGCGTAGAAAATTTTGAATTTCTGCTACGTTCCCCAACAAAATATACTTATGTTCACTTTGCCATCCTTCTTATCCACCAATCACTTGGGGTAGTTCCGCTTCCAGTGACTAGTCCCTTTGTAGTAGAAGCACTTAGTCTCAGGCTTAGGACCAGACTTGGGCTTCTTCACTTGAGTAGAAACTTGCTTGTTGTTCTTCTTAAAGTTCCCCTTCTTCCCTCTGCCCTTTTCTTGAAACTACTGGTCTTGTCTACCATCAACACTTGATGTTTTTCTCGATTTCTACCTTCGTCAATTTCAGCATTACGAAGAGCTTGGGAATCGTTTCCGTCATCCCTTGCATATTATAGTTCATCACGAAGTTCTACTAACTTGGTGATGGTGACTAGAGAATTCTCTCAATCACTATCTTATCTGGAAGATTAACTCCCACTTGATTCAAGCGATTGTAGTACCCAGACAATCTGAGCACATGCTCACCAGTTGAGCGATTCTCCTCCATCTTTTAGCTATAGAACTTGTTGGAGACTTCATATCTCTCAACTCGGGTATTTGCTTGAAATATTAACTTCAACTCCTGGAACATCTCATATGGTCCATGACGTTCAAAACGTCTTTGAAGTCCCGATTCTAAGCCATTAAGAATGGTGCACTAAACTATCAAGTAGTCATCATATTGAGCTAGCCAAACATTCATAACGTCTGCATCTGCTCCTGCAATAGGTTTGTCACCGTGCATCAAGGACATAATTCTTCTGTGCAGCAATGAGGATAAACCTCAGATCATGGATCCAATCCGCATCATTTCCACTAACATCTTTCAACACAATTTTCTCTAGGAACATATCAAAATAAACACAGGGAAGCAACAACGCAAGCTATTGATCTACAACATAATTTGCAAAATACTACCAGGACTAAGTTCATGATAAATTTAAAGTTCAATTAATCATATTACTTAAGAACTCCCACTTAGAAAGACATCCCTCTAATCTTCTAAGTGATCACGTGATCCAAATCAACTAAACCATGTCCGATCATCATGTGAGATGGAGTACTTTCAATGGTGAACATCACTATGTTGATCATATCTACTATATGATTCACGCTCGACCTTTCGGTCTCCGTGTTCCGAGGCCATATCTGTATATGCTTGGCTCGTCAAGTATAACCTGAGTATTCCGCGTGTGCAACTGTTTTGCACCCATTGTATTTGAACCTAGAGCCTATCACACCCGATCACCACGTGGTGTCTCAGCACGAAGAACATTCGCAACGGTGCATACTCAAGGAGAACACTTCTTGATAATTAGTGAGAGATCATCTTAAAATTCTACCGACAATCAACGCAAGATAAGATGCATAAAAGATAAACATCACATGCAATCAATATAAGTGATATGATATGGCCATCATCATCTTGTGCTTGTGATCTCCATCTTCGAAGCACCGTCATGATCACCATCGTCACCGGCGCGACACCTTGATCACCATCGTAGCATCGTTGTCGTCTCGCCAATCTTATGCTTCCAGGACTATCGCTACCGCTTAGTGATAAAGTAAAGCATTACAGCGCAATTGCATTGCATACAATAAAGCGACAACCATATGGCTCCTGCCAGTTGCCGATAACTTGGTTACAAAACATGATCATCTCATACAGTAAAATTTAGCATCATGTCTTGACCATATCACATCACAACATGCCCTGCAAAAACAAGTTAGACGTCCTCTACTATGTTGTTGGAAGTTTTACGTGGCTGCTACGGGCTTAAGCAAGAACCAATCTTACCTACGCATCAAAACCACAACGATAGTTTGTCAAGTTGGTGCTGTTTTAACCTTCGCAAGGACCGGGCGTAGCCACACTCGGTTCAACTAAAGTTGGAGAAACCGTCACCCGCTAGCCACCTTTGTGCAAAGCACGTCGGGAGAACTGGTCTCGCGTAAGCGTACCCGTAATCTCGGTCCGGGCCGCTTCGTCCAACAATACCGCCGAACCAAAGTATGACATGCTGGTAAGCAGTATGACTTATATCGCCCACAACTCACTTGTGTTCTACTCGTGCATATAACATCAACACATAAAACCTAGGCTCGGATGCCACTGTTGGGGAACGTAGTAATTTCAAAAAAATTCCTACGCACATGCAAGATCATGGTGATGCATAGCAACGAGAGGGGAGAGTGTGATCTACGTACCCTTGTAGACCGACAGGGGAAACGTTAGCACAACGCGGTTGATGTAGTCGTACGTCTTCACGGCCCGACCGGTCAAGCACCGAAACAACGGCACCTCCGAGTTTTAGCACACGTTCAGCTCGATGACGATCCCCGGACTCCGATCCAGTAAAGTGTCGGGGAAGAGTTCCGTCAGCACGACGGCGTGGTGACGATCTTGATGTTCTACCGTCGCAGGACTTCGCCTAAGCACCGCTACAATATTATCAAGGATTATGGTGGAAGGGGGCACCGCACACGGCTAAGAATATGATCACGTGGATCAACTTGTGTGTCTAGGGGTGCCCCCTGCCCCCGTATATAAAGGATCAAGGGGACGAGGCCGGCCATAGGAGGGGCGCGCCAGGGAGTAGGATTCCTACTCCTAGTTGGAGCAGGTTTCCTCCTTTCCTAGTCCAACTAGGAGAAGGGGGGAAAGGGGGAAGAGGGGAAGGAAGGGAGAGAGGGGCCACGCCCCAAACCCCTTGTCCAATTCGGACTGTGCTTGGGAGGGGCGCGCGCCACCTCCTGGTCCTTTCCACTAAGGCCCATTAAGGCCCATTGCTTCTTCCTCGTATTCCCGTAACTCCCCGGTACCTCCGAAACTATCTGAATCACTCGGAACCTTTCCGATGTCCGAATATAGTCGTCCAATATATCGATTTTTACGTCTCGACCATTTCGAGACTCCTCGTCATGTCCGCGATCTCATCCGGGACTCCGAACTCCTTAGTTACATCAAAACTCATAAACTCATAATATAACTGTCATCGAAACCTTAAGCGTGCGGACCCTACGGGTTCGAGAACAATGTAGACATGACCGAGACACGTCTCCGGTCAATAACCAATAGAGGAACCTAGATGCTCATATTGGCTCCCACATATTCTACGAAGATCTTTATCGATCAGACCGCATAACAACATAGGTTGTTCCCTTTGTCATCGGTATGTTACTTGCCCGAGATTCGATTGTCGATATCTTAATACCTAGTTCAATCTCGTTATCGGCAAGTCTCTTTACTCGTTTCATAATACATCATCTTGCAACTAACTTATTAGTTGTAATGCTTGCAAGGCTTATGTGATGTGCATTACTGAGAGGGCCCAGAGATACCTCTCCGACAATCGGAGTGACAAATCCTAATCTCGAAATACGCCAACCCAACATTCACCTTTGGAGACACCTTTAGAGCTCCTTTATAATCACCCAGTTACGTTGTGACGTTTGGTAGCACACAAAGTGTTCCTCCGGTAAACGGGAGTTGCATAATCTCATAGTCATAGGAACATGTATAAGTCATGAAGAAAGCAATAGCAACATACTAAACGATCGAGTGCTAAGCTAACGGAATGGGTCAAGTCAATCACATCATTCTTCTAATGATGTGATCCCATTAATCAAATAACAACTCTTTTGTTCATGGTTAGGAAACATAACCATCTTCGATTAACGAGCTAGTCTAGTAGAGGCATACTAGTGACACTCTGTTTGTCTATGTATTCACACATGTATTATGTTTCCGGTTAATACAATTCTAGCATGAATAATAAACATTTACCATGATATAAGGAAATAAATAATAACTTCATTATTGCCTCTAGGGCATATTTCCTTCAGTGGTATCCTACTTCTATGACAAAAAATCATCATAGAAAATGGGCTTTTCGTCCTGGGCGGGCCGGAGACGCAGCTGCATGACATTCTTTGGGCTGTCCATGATGGAAAAAACCGTGGTAGAAGCGAGGGGGAGAAAAATTTCGGGGAGTTCCCGGTTACAGTGGGAGGTCGGGGGCCGAGCGAGGCACTTCCTTGCTGCGGCCGTGGACCCAGCTGTCAGCCTCTCCACGTACAGTCCATGTCCGATGGAAGCCGTTCCTTGACCATGTTGACCACGCCGCGTCGAGAGCACCAGGGTGGTGGACGACGGCGAGGCCTAGGAAGGGGACGACGCGGAGCCGGGGAAGACGGGGCAGTGGATGCCCACCCGTAGAGGAGTATGAGGGTTCACTGGTTCGTTGCGGTGTGAGGCTGCCGTCGCCGCAGAATAACAAGGGGTGTGGGTGAGTAGAGGGATGGCCTGGCCAGCGGTGGGAGTAGTAGGGGGCGGTGAGGCCTCTACCGCATCGCAGCCGGCCACGGGAGGCAGGAGCATGAGGCACCACTGGCGCTGGTTTGGGCAGCTGGAGCAAGAAGACCCGAGGTTGAAGAAGCACTACGGCTGTTGGATGGACATCGTACGGTCACTGGAGCTAGAATCGTGCATATTGACTAAGTTGACAAAGCCCTCCGTCCCCGTCAACTTAGTAGGCCGACAAGTCAGCCTGCCACTATACTGGCTCCCAGCTAACAAGGGGAGTATTCATTTTTTTTGTGCGTAATAAGGAGGCACTTCCTTGCGTGCGAAGATATAGCTGGTGGGTCTGAGCTGTCAGCGGAGGTAATGTTTTTTTCGTGAAATACAGAGGCCCTTTTGGTGGGTCCCCGATGTCAGGTGGAGGAATCATTATTTTGCGTGTAATAAGGAGGCATTTCCTTGGGTGCGGCCGTGGACCCAGATGTCGGCCTCTCCACGTAAAGTCCACTTCAGATGCATGTCAGTCGTTGACCACGTTGACCAGGCCGCGCCAAGAGCACCAGGGCAGTGGACGACGGCGAGGCCTAGGAAGGGGACGACACGGAGGCAGGGAAGACTCGGCAGTTGTTTCGCACGCGGAGGGGAGTACGACTGTACGAGGGTATACTGGTTCGTCTGCCGTCGCCGAAGAATAACAGCAGGTGTTGGTGAGTAGAGGGATGGCTAGGCCAGTGATGGGAGTACGGTCGGGCGGTGAGGCCTAAGCGGCAGCACAGCCGGCCGCGAGGAGGAGGGAGCAGGCAGTCCTGCCGATGCTTGTTTGAGCGGCTGGAGCAGGAAGAGCAGAGATTGAAGAAGCACGACGGTCGTTGGATGGACATCCAATAGTCAGTGCTTGTGCGTCAACCTTTTTTTAGGAAAGCCTCAAATCTGTGGAAAACAACATACCACCCATCTGCCATTATTTCTAATAATTTACAGCCCATTTGCTAATCTTAAGGTTTTTTTGGAGCCCGTATTATTTTTGTTAGCATTACAGCCCATATTGTGGCAACTATTAAAAAAGTATACGAAATTTTGCATATTTCGGTGTGGTCCGAACTGTTTTTAATCCCGAAATTCCGACTCACATTCAAACTGATTTTAAAAATAAATGTATATCAATATAAAATCCAACAAATTCTCCACGCATAAAAATTAATGTAATCTAAAATCTTGAAATGAAAAAAAAAATATTTGAAACTAATTGCTGGTTTGATGTGTTTTAAAAATGTACGACCCATTTCTCATTACTGATGGGCCATTTTCTCGGCCAGCCGAATGAAAGCTCTCCCCGTCTTGAAAGAATTGCAGCCCAACAGGCCTGACAAAGCGACTTACTTGGCAAATCATAAAAAAATTGGGCTGTGGCCATGGACCCAGCTGTCAGCCTCTCCATGTACAGTACTCTTCCGATGGAAGTCGTTCCTTGACCACGTTAACCACGCCGCACGGAGAGCACCATGGCAGTGGACGACGTAGAGGCCTAGGAAGGGGATCACGCGGTAGTGGAAGCCCGCGCGGAGAGGACTACGAGGGTTCACTGGTTCGACTGCAGTGTGAGGCTGCCATCGCCGTAGGGCCTGGCCAGCAGTGGGAATAGTAGGGGGCGGTGAGGCCTCTGCGGCAGCACAGCCGGCCATGGGAGGCAGGAGCATACGACACGACCGGCGCTGCTTTGGGCGGCTGGAGCAAGAAGACCAGAGGTTGAAGAAGCACTATGGCCGTTGGATGGACATCGTACGGTCACTAGAGCTAGAATCGTTCATATTGACTAAGTTGACAAAGCCGTTCGTCCCCGTCAACTTAGTAGGCCCACAAGTCAGCCTGCCACTATACTGGGTCCCAGCTAATAGGGGGAGTATTCCTTTTTTTGTGCGTAATAAGGAGGCACTTCCGGTGGGTCCGAGCTGACATCAGGGGGAACGTTTTTTTCACGAAATACGGTGCCCCGTTCGGTGGGTCCCAGCAGCCAGGGGGAAATGATTTTTTTTCGCAAAATACAGGTGGCCCGTCTGGTGGGTCCCCGCTGTCAGGTGGAGGAATAAATATTTTCCGCGTAATAAGGAGGCACTTCCTTGCGGCTGCCATGGACCCATCTGTCAGCCTCTCCACATACAATACTCTTCCGATGGAAGTCGGTCGTTGACCACATTGACCACGCCGCGCCGAGAGCACCACGGCGGTGGACGACGGCGAGGCCTAGGAAGGGGAGGACGCGGAGCCGTGCAAGACGCAGCAGTGGATGCCCACGCGGAGAGGAGTACGAGCGTTCACTGGTTCAGCTGCGGTGTGAGGCTGTCGTCACCGCAGAATAACAGGGGGTGCGGGTGAGTGGAGGGATGGCTTGGCCAGTGGTGGGAGTAGTATGGGGGCGGTGTGGCCTCCGCAGTAGCACAGCCGGCCACGGGAGGCAGGAGCAGGCGGCACGACCGGCACTGCTTTGGGCGGCTAGAGCAAGAAGACCAGAGGTTGAAGAAGCACTATGGTCGTTGGATGGACATCATACGGTCACTGGAGTATTGACTAAGTTGACAAAGCTCTCCGTCCCTGTCAACTTAGTAGGCCCACAAGTCAGCCCAACAATATGGTGGGTCCCAGCTAGTAGGGGGTATTCATTTTTTTGGGCGTAATAAGGAGGCACTTCCTTCCGTGCGAAGATATAGTTGGTGGGTCCGACCAGTCAGCGGGGGGAATGTTTTTTTCGCAAAATACAGAGGCCCTTCCTGTGGGTCCTAGCTGCCAGGTGGAGGAATCATTATTTTGCGCGTAATAAGGAGGCATTTCCTTGCGTGCGGTCGTGGACCCAGCTGTTAGCCTCTCCATGTACATTCCAGTTCCGATGGATGTCGTTCATTGACCACATTGACCAGGCCGTGCCAAGAGCACCAGGGCGGTGGACGACGGCGAGACCTAGGAACAGAATGACATGGAGCCAGGGAATACTCGGCAGTTGTTTTCCACGGGGAGGAGTACGAGGGTTTACTGGTTCGTCTGTCGTCGCCAGAGAATAACAGCAGGTGTGGGTGAGTAGAGGGATGGCTAGGCCAGCAATGGGAGTACGGTGGGGCTGTGAGGCCTGCGCGGCAGCATAGCCGGCCGTGGGAGAAGGGAGCAGGCAGTCCCGCCGATGCTTGTTTGAGCGGCTTGAGCATGAAGAGCAGAGATTGAAGAAGCACGACAGCCGTTGGATGGATATCCAACAGTCACTGCTCTCGTGTGTTGACTAAGTTGACAGGGCGTTGCGTGTGCATCAACCTTTTTTTATGAAAGCATATGCGTCAACCTGTAGTAGGCGCATAAGTCAGCCTCAAATCTGTGGAAAACAGCATACAACCCATCTGCCATTATTTCTAATAATGTACAGCCCGTTTGCTAATTCGTAAGAATTTTTTTGGAGCCCATCTTCTTTTTGTTAGCATCACACCCCATATTGTGGCCACAGTTAAAAAGTATACGAAATTTTGCATATTTCCATGCGGTCAACTGTTTTAATCCAGAAATATCGATTCACATTCAAACTATTTTGAAAAATAATTTATATAAATATAAAATCCAAATAATTGTCCACGCATAAAAATCAATGGAATTTAAGATCTTGTAATGAAAAAAATTGAAACTAATTCCCGGTTTGATGTGTTTTAAAAATGTAAAGCCCATTTCTGGGCAAACCGAATGAAACTCTCCTCGTCTTGAAAGATTTGCAGCCCAGCGGGGCCGATAAAGCAAGTAGGCCTTGTTTGGGTATTTCTGTTCAAAAATAGAACTGGGCTAGCCATTTTCAGCAAGAAAAAAACACAACTGGGCTCATGATGTGGTAAACATAAATAAAACCCTGGTTAGACGGGCCACAGCCCCCGCACAGCCCCGTTGTTACCCTAATCCGTCGCTAAAACTAGTATAAATAACAACTGCTTGTTCCTCAAAACAAAAACTACGCGACTTGCTGGGTCCCTGGTGTCAGCCGCTCATAGTGTAATTCTCTCGTTTATTGACTACGTTGATAATGGCGTGAGCCCCAGATGTCCAACCAATTAGGAGGAACCATATTTTTCGGCTTGTACTATAGAGGCACTTGCTTGCATACTGCCATGACGCTGATGGGTCCCTACTGTCATCGTCTCCACGTACAGTCATCTCCTTGTTTCTCTCGGTTGTTGATGACGTTGACAATGCAAGAGGGCGGCACACCGCGCACGGCGAGCGAACCAAGGCCGCCAGGCGGAGGACGATGGTGAGGCCTCAGACGGAACGAACAGGAGCTGTTGAAGATGCGCCAGTCCAGTCGCAGGCGGAGGGGAGTACGAGGGTTGACTGGTTCGGGCGCGGGTGCATGTTGGGGCTGACGTCGCCGTAGAATAACAGGACATGTGGGGGAATAGAGGGAGGGACTGGCCAACGTTGGAGGGTACGTACGGTAGGGCGGTAGAGGCGCAACCAGCCATGGGAGGCGGGAGCAGAAGGAGCCGACGGGGTGGTTTGATTTGGGCGATTGGAGGAAGAAGAAGACAAGAGATAGAAGATACACGACAGATGTTGGATGTCAATCCAACGGCTGGTAGGCATAATCGTTTGTTGACTGGCTAGTAAGTCGACACCACCTTGGATAGGCTATTTCCTCGCATGTCCCAACTGTCAGAATCCAAATCTATCACGGTCATGCAGCCTTTCCTATGAAAATTTACAGCCCATTTGTTGTGCTAGTTCGAAATAAATTTGTGGGTGCTGGTGGGGGCTAATCACTTGGCTTCTGTAATGCACAGTGTGCTCAAGCAGTGTAACGCCCTCGATGTGGCTATATCTCCTACGTGTCGAAGCACGACTTAGAGGCATAACCGCATTGAAAGCAATGTCGCAAGTAAGGTAATCTTCACAACAACCCATGTAAATAGATGAAAGGGGAAAGGATACATAGTTGGCTTACACTCGCCACGTCGCACAAATACATGAATAACATTACAATCATCCAAAACACTCATGGTCTGACTACGGTACCAAAATAAAAGATCAACCCCCACATGCGACAAAGTCCCCGATCGCCCCAACTGGGCACCACTACTGATCATCTAGGAAAGACACATAGTAATGACGAGAGTCTTCATCGAACTCCCACTTGAGCTCAAGTGCATCGTCTGGAACGGTATCATTGGTCCCTGCATCTGGTTTTGGAAGTAATCTGTGAGTCATGGGGACTCAGCAATCTCGCACCCTCGCGATCAAGACTATTTAAGCTTATAGGTAAAGGCAAGGTAGTATGTGGAGCTGCAGCAAGCGACTAGCATATATGGTGGCTATCCTGTTCGCAAAAGAGTGCGAGAAGAGAAGGCAAAGCACGGATGAATAACTATGATCAAGAAGTGATCCTAGAACAACCTACGTCAAAACATTACTCCAACACCGTGTTCACTTCCCGGACTCCGCCGAGAAGAGACCATCACGGTTACACATGCGGTTGATTTATTTTAATTAAGTTAAGTTTCATGTTATTTACAACCGGACATTAACAAATTCCCATCTGCCCATAACCGCGGGCACGGCTTTCAAAAGTTCAAATCCCAGCAGGGGAGTCCCAACTTAGCCCATCACAAGCTCTCACGGTCAACCAAGGATATTCCTTCTCCCGAGACATTCCGATCAGACTCGGCATCCCGGTTTACAAGACATCCTCGACAATGGTAAAACAAGTCCAGCAACACCGCCCGAATGTGCCGACAAATCCCGATAGGAGCTGCACATATCTCGTTCTCAGGGCACACTCAGATGAGACATACTATGAGTAAAACCAACCCTCAAGTTGCCCCGAGGTGGCCTCGCAGTCTACTCGGTTGGACCAACACTCACAGGAGCACTGGCCCAGGGGGGTTGAAATAAAGATGACCCTTGGGCTCCAGAAACCCAAGGGAAAAAGAGGTTGGGTGGCAAGTGGTAAAACCAAGGTTGGGCATTGCTGGAGGAGTTTTATTCAAGGCGAACGGTCAAGGGGTTCCCATTATAACCCAACCGCGTAAGGAACGCAAAATCCGGGAACATAACACCGATATGATGGAAACTAGGGCGGCAAGAGTGGAACAAAAACACTAGGAAAAAGGCCGAGCCTTCCACCCTTTACCAAGTATATAGGTGCATTAAGATAAACAAGATAATATGGTGATATCCCAATAATAAACAATGTTCCAACACGGAACGATCTCCAGTCTTCACCTGCAACTAGCAACGCTATAAGAGGGGTTGAGGAAAGCGGTAACATAGCCAATCAATGGTTTGCTAGGACATGGTGGGTTAGAGGTTTGACATGGCAATTTGGGAGGCATGATAAGCAAGTGGTAGGTATCGTAGCATAGGCATAGCAAAATAGCGAGCATCTAGCAAGCAAAGATAGAAGTGATTTCGAGGGTATGATCTTCTTGCCTGCAAAGTTGTCAGAGTTGACTGGATCCTCGTAAGCGAACTCAACGGGCTCCTCGTTCGCGAACTCGTCTCCCGGCTCTACCCAAACAAGACAAACAAGCAAAATGAACACAATCAACCACGTGCAATGCTCAAACAACATGATGCAAACATGGTATGCTATGCGGGATGCAATATGTGATGCATATGCAAGATTTGACAAGGAATGATTGAACCTGGCCTCAACTTGGAAATACAAGAGTGCCACTAGAAAGGTGATATGATTTCGGTTGAAATCGATATAAAGTTCACCGGAATCGGATGCACGGTTTGGAAATGGCAAGCAAAACAAATGTGGCATCGGTCTGCGATAATCATCAAGTAGCCATCTAAATGCATCGAGATAAGTATGCTACAGCACTCAAACATGAAAGCAAAATACATGGCAGGGATCCACTCATGATGCTTGATAAAAGATGAACACCGAGCTACGGCTAATTCATCGATTAACAGGTTCAAACAAGCATGGCAGAAGTGCAAATGATAACAGGTTTCAGACTTAGTGAAATTATCACAAGTCTGGAATTTATCATCAGGAAGCACACTTTAGATCATGAAACTATATGCTACAGGAACTTAACATGGCAAAGCAAGGCATGGCATGAAGCTACTCGAAGCACGTAACAAAAGTCCCTTAGTGACCTTGAGCCAAAAGGGATCAGAATATACAATTGCAAGCAGGTGAACATGGCAAAAACATAAACAGATCTCAGACTTTGCAAACATGAAAAACTAGAGCATGCAAATCAGTTAACGAGTAGGCATGTTTACGAGCTCGATGCACTCACTATAGAACATGTCATGACAAACTAAGCATACACCCATCAAGAATACATGGCATAGAAGCTAGACATGGCAAGAACAACAACATAGCATGCGTGGATAAATAGCAACATCCTCGGCAAAATCGCTAATCATGCCAACAATCTGCCAGGATTCACTTTATAGCAAAAGTAGAGCTCGATTGACTCAATCTAGGGTGCTCCATAATTGCAAACAAAGACACGATGTTAACAAATCATCCTTACTGATCATCCTCAAAAGAGGCACGGATCACTAGGAAACAACATGAACATATGGCATAACGACAAAATCAGGACAAGGACTTAGTGAAACTCTAAGTCCCTGAAATCAGCATTACCGATTACGCTATTTTGCAAGATTGTGCTGGTCACCACAAATATCACAAAAATACATGGCAAAAACCTCCGTAAATATGGCATGGCATATAACAAAACACATGTAGGGCTCAGGAGCATATCATGCACACATTAATCATGGCAAAAATGACAAATAGCTATTTGATGAAACAGATCTGACAAATTCACCACATAGCCCTCTGCCAACAGCATTTCGGGCATCAAGATGAGCTCAAATGAAAATGATGCAATGAGATGAAATGATGTATTCGTTGAGGTGAACATTTTGATATGCTACCCGCGCAAATCGAAGCTACGGATGCAGAGTTACGACCTGCCAAATTTTTCATAAAATTAGGGTTTGTAGGGAAAAAGTCAACCGTGATGATTTGGATCTGGATCTACTGTAGCGGTTGCTGTAGCAGGAGGTCCCCGAAAAACAGCTCGACGTCGCCGGAGATCGAGGGAGAGGGCAGGCTGGCCAGAGGAGAGGTCGCCCGGGGCCGGGGACGAGGTGGCCGGTGACGGTGGTGCGGCAGCCCGCGGCGGCGGAGGAAAGTGGCCCGGTGGCGGCTCGGCATGGTAGGCGGCGTTGCTCGGGAGGTCCCCGCCTGGGCCCCGGCGGGCCGGCTCGCGGCGGCGTGGGGGAAGTGGGCGCGGTCGGTGGCGAATCGGGCGACGACACGTGGCAGCGGACGATGGGAACGAACACGTCCGGACGGCGGGTTTTCGCCCGGCGGCGCGAGGAGAGGGAGAGGTTAGGGTTTGCCCGAGATTTTTGGAAGGGGATCTATATATAGGCATAGAGGGAGCTAGGAAGCTCCAAATGGAGTGCGGTTTTCGGCCACACGATCGTGATCGAACGACCGAGATGATGGAGAGGGTTTAGGTGGGTTTTGGGCCAAATTGGAGGGGTGTTGGGCTGCAACACAAGCGAGGCCTTCTCGGTCCCTCGGTTAACCGTTGGAGTATCAAACGAAGTCCAAATGGCACGAAACTTGACAAGCGGTCTATCGGTAGTAAACCAAGGCCGCTTGGCAAGTCTTGGTCCAATCCGGAAATGTTTAGCCCCCACACACGAAAAGAGGTAGAAAGGACCACCGGAGGAGATAGGAGCGCTGGAATGCAAAACGGACAACGGGGAAAATGCTCGGATGCATGAGACGAATGCATATGCAAATGCAATGCGCATGATGACATGATATGAGATGCATGACAAAGGCAACAACACACGGAGACAAAAACCCGAAACCGAGGAAATAAAATAACTTAGGCCGGAAACGGCAAGAGTTTGGGTACAGATAAGGTAAATTACATCTAAGGTGTTACAACACACCACCACTATGAAAGGATCTCGTCCCGAGATCTAGGACTGGAAAAATTCTGGGTACTCAGAACGGAGGTGATCCTCGCGTTCCCAGGTGCACTACTAGAAAAAGGGCTATAGATGGGATTGATACTAATGGCGCACCAGACAAGCGGTGCGCCATTAGTATATACTAATGGTGCACCACCTACTGATACGCCATTATAGTTGAAACTACTAATGGCGCACCTGGCACCGGGTGCGCCATTAGTATCAAAAAAAAATTGACTAGTGCGCCTGTCCAAACATAGTAATGGCGCATCCAGACACAGTGCGCCATTACTAGTTGTAACTAGTAATGGCGCACCTGCCGGAAAGTGCGCCACTAATGTTGTTTTTTTTATTATATTTTTTATTCCCTTTTTTGCAAAACTACTAATGGCGCACTATTCCACCGTGCGCCATTACTAGTTTAAACTAGTAATGGCGCACTGTGGGACAGTGCGCCATTAGTATTTTTTTTTGCAAAACTACTAATGGCGCACCACCAGGAGGTACGCCATTAGTAACCTGGATTACTAATGGCGCATTTAGGTTTGGTGCGCCATTAGTAAGTGGGCAGCAACAAGATATTTTGGACAGCCTCTCCTACCCACACTCACTTTCTCCCCACTTCATTCTCTCCACCTCCTCCTTGTCTGGGGTGCCTCCTCTTTTTCACCTCATTTCCACCATAGATTCATTCAATTTAAGTGGTTAAATTACCTTGTTTTGATAGGTAAGTAAGGGGGGAAGCTATATTTATGTTGTTCTCCCTACAAAATGTGCACATGCACTTTTTATGGCCTAGCTAGATCTATGTATGTTCGTGGTGTTGCATATGTTTGTGGTGTTGCATATGTGTTTGTGTTTGGAGGTGTACCGGTATTTGAAATTCGATAGTTGCCAATATTTTGCCGGAATGTTGATTCATTTCCGTTTCGGCGAGAATTTTGGCATTAAGCATTCTTTTTGGTCCTATTTTTAGGGGAAGTCATGCCAAAAATTTTCTTGGTTCTAAAATATCGTTTTGCTCTACCCCGCAGGAGACCATGGTCCGCATGATGACCGAAGGCATTGTGAATAGGTTTTTGAGGTCCGCGAAGGCCGAGATGCTTCAAAAGAACGAGACGGAGATAAGATGTCCGTGTCGAAGATGCAAGCTGAAGAGCCTTATTGCGGACCCGGAATCCGGGCAGGTGCGGGACCACCTGCTCTTGAGTGGTTTCATGGATGGCTATCGGTGGCAAGGTGATGAAGATGACTATGAAGTCGTCCATGGGGGCCAGGCAAGAAATGAGGAAGGGCAGCAAGACAACCACCGCGGCTCGGGCGGGCGAGAAGACGAAGAATCCCCAGGAGATGATCATGACGGTGATGCTGTACACAGTCATCATGTAGAAGATGCAGGACATGATGATGAGGAAGATGCCGGAGCAGTCGATGGGCATGATCATGAAGATGATGATGTCGGCGCAGCAGACGACGCTGGACCATCGATGGGCTGGTTGCAGGACCCTCATATTCAAGAGCTGCTTCTCAAGCAGACGGATAACGCAAGAGCTGCCGCCCGAGAGAAAGCCAAGATGGATCAACTTGAGTTAGACGCGGTTACTCCATTGTATGAAGGATGCAGGCCCGAGGATACCCGCCTGAAAGTAACGCTCATGGCTCTGGAGATGAAGGTAAAACACAAAATGACCGACGCATGCTTCGACGAGAACATGTCATTCTGGCACGAACGTCTTCCCGAGGGGAACAAGTGCCCGACCAGTTTGGAGGAGGCGAAGAAAATCGTGTGTCCTCTGGATTTACAGCACGTGAAATACCATGTGTGCATGAACAATTGCATCATTTATTGGGACGAGCACGCGGAGTCTACCATATGTCTGGTGTGCGGCGTCACTCGATACAAGAAGAGGAAGAAAGCTCCTCAAAAAGTGGTGTGGTACTTTCCGATCACTCCTCGTCTGCAGCGGTATTTTGCGGACCCTAAGGTAGCAAAGCTCCTGCGTTGGCACGCGGATAGGGAGGAGAAGAAGCGAGAAGATGACACAAATGATCCGGAGATAGATAAAAAAGACAAGATGCTGAGTCACCCTAAGGATGCGAGCCAGTGGCAAGCGTTGAACTTCGAAGACCCAGAATTTGGGAATGATCCAAGGAACATCGTGCTGGGCGCGAGCACCGATGGAGTCAATCCGTTTGGCAGCCAGAGAAGCACACATAGCACCTGGCCTCTGTTTGTGTGGATGTACAACCTTCCCCCCTGGTTGTGCATGAAGAGGAAGTACATTCACATGAGTATGCTAATTGAAGGACCGAAACAACCAGGGAACGACATCAATCTGTATCTGGGGCTGCTGAAAGAGGAGCTTGACACACTGTGGAAAACGCCAGCCAATACGTGGGACGCTGCAGAGAAAGAATATTTCCCTATGAGAGCCGCGCTGCTCACGACGGTGCAGGACTATCTCGGTTACGGATATGTCGCGGGGCAGGTGGTCCATGGATTTTCTAGATGCGTCAGGTGCATGGATGACACAACCTATCGCCAGCTAGATAGAGATCCCGGGTCTTCGAAAACCGTGTTCATGGGACATCGAAGGTGGCTTCGCAACGATGACCCATGGAGAAAACGCAAGGATCTGTTCGATGGTGAAACCGAACCCCGAGGACGCCCGCGTACGAGGAGCGGCGAGGAAATAGACGAGCTGTTGAAAAAATGGAAAGACTGCCCACTGCCGGGAAAGAAGCAAAAGGCGCCAGAGCCGGGAAAGAAGCGAAAGGCGCCAGAGCCGCTGCTGAAGGTATGGAAATGAGGTCTGTTTTCTGGGACTTGCCGTACTGGAAGATCCACCATGTGCCTCACAGCCTTGATGTCATGCATATCACGAAGAACGTGTGCGAGAGTCTGCTTGGTACCCTGCTCAACATGCCAGAGAGGACCAAAGATGGGCCGAAAGCAAGGGCAGACTTGAAATCAATGGGCATTAGGCAGGAGCTTCACGCTATATATGATGATCATGATGATGATGATGATGATGAGGCGAAGCAGGACACGGAAAGTCGTCACAAAGGCAAGAAGGCCAAGAAGACCGGGAATGACTACCCTCCCGCGTGCTTCACTCTAAGTCAGGAGGAGATTGAGCAGTTTTTCACCTGCCTCGTTGGAGTAAAACTTCCTTACGGTTACGCAGGGAAGATAAGCAGATACCTAGACCCAGCGAAGCAGAAGTTCAGCGGGATGAAGTCTCACGACTGTCACGTGCTGATGACGCAGATACTTCCAGTTGCAATCCGTGGGATCATGGACGCGCATGTCTGTGAAACCCTATTTGGCCTATGCAACTTTTTCGACGTCATCTCTCGGAAGTCTGTTGGCGTGAGGCAACTCAGAAGGCTACAGGAAGAGATCATGGTGATGCTATGCGAGCTTGAGATGTACTTCCCGCCCGCATTGTTCGACGTTATGGTGCATCTGCTGTTTCATATCATGGACGATATCATCCAACTCGGGCCGACGTTCCTGCACAGCATGATGCCATTCGAAAGGATGAATGGTGTCATCAAAGGATACGTTCGCAACATGTCACGTCCAGAGGGAAGCATAGCCAGGGGCTTTCTGACCGAAGAGTGCATCTCCTACTGCACGAATTATCTAGGCATCGAGAACCCCGTTGGTCTGCCCGTCAACAGGCACCTCGGCAGGCTTGCTGGATGGGGTCACCGTGAGGGTCGTCGCAAAATGCATGTCGATTTCGAGGGTCGACTCGCCGACTTTGAAAGAGCAAACCTAGTCGCGCTACAACACATAGACGTGGTCGATCCTTGGGTGGTACAGCACAAAACCTTTATTAAGAAGACGTACAATGACCGAGGCCAACAAAGGACGGATGGAGATATACTCAAAGAGCACAACTCATGTTTCATGCGTTGGTTCAAGCAGAAGCTTCTGTCGTACCCTTTACATGAGGATTCTTCCGTGGAAGAACAACTCATATTCGCCTTGTCACAGGGCGCCGAGCACAACCTGATGACCTATGAGGCGTACGATATCAACGGCTACACATTCTACACCGAGGCCAAGGACATGAAGAGCGATGGTTATCAGAACTCCGGGGTAACGATGGAATCCTACACCGGTAACGACAAGGACATATACTACAGAAGGATCGAGGAGATCTGGGAGCTGAGCTACGCTGGAGAGAAGGTCCCGATGTTCCGTGTCAGATGGGCCAAGAGCGTCCTAAAAGAAGACCGGTATTTCACCACCATGGTTATACCCAAAGCCAAATCCAAGACCGCGGGCACAAACGTCACCGCGAAAAATGAGCCATGGGTACTGGCTTCCCAAGTGGACCAATGCTTCTTCATTACCGACCCATCAAAGCCCAGTCGTGTTGTCGTGAGGAGAGGCAAAAGGAAGATCATCGGAATGGATGGAGTAGCCAATGAGCAAGACTTCGACAAGTACAGCGACCCGAGGATCGAACATGACGACGATGATGAAGTAGCATCATACACCACAAGAAGAAGCAGGACCACCCTACCTAAAGGACGCCCGTTCCACAGAAGAACTCCATTTGCGAAAAAGAAGGGCAAGAAGATTGTGAACGGATAGCTAGCTAAGATCGATTGTATTTAAATCGTAGCCTTCATTTCCCCTACTCAACCGCCGCCGCCGACCCCCCGCACCCCTCCCCTACTGAACCACCGCCGCCGACCCCCCGCACCCCTCCCCTACTCAACCGCCGCCGCCGACCCCCCGCACCCCGCGCACCCTCCCCCGCTCCACCGGCATTACTGTTTGATGATATTTTTTAAAAAATTATTATTGTCTTATAAAAAATATTACTGTTATGATTTAAACAAGTTTGAACATATTTAAACACAAATAAGTATCAAACAGCATTTTAAATGCATAAAAAATTTGTGGAGCCTGGGAATCGAACCCAGGACCTCCTGGTGTGAGAACTGGCTACTGACCAGTCGAGCTAGTAGAGGGGGCTTGGTGTGGATCAGGTCAGGTGGAAGATAACCTGTTGGCTCGAGCAAAAAAAAATACTAATGGCGCACCAAGCTGAGGTGCGCCATTAGTATGGATATACTTATGGCACACCGAGGGGTGGTGCGCCATTAGTATTGTGCCCGGCCCCATCCATATTCCCTCCCCGGCCCCTCCCTATCCCCTCTCTCTCCCTCGCCCTCGCCCTTGATCCCCTTCCCCTCTCCTCTCCCGACGCTGCTGCCCCGCCGCCTCGACGCTGGCCCGCCGCCCCGACGCCGCCTCAACGCTGCCCCGCCACCCCGA
>NC_041390.1:64614281-64629918 GCF_002162155.2 Triticum dicoccoides | reverse complement strand
CGCCCCACTCCCCGGCATCCTCCCCGTGCCCCATCCCGCTCTTCACCTCCGCCTCGCCCTCTCACCACGGCCACAGAGGCTCCTGGATCTGGACCAGCCGCCGCCGGACAGCAGCAGGTTAGTAAGCCTCTCTCTCTCTCTCTCTCCATTCATGTACCTTCCCCTGGCCTGCTGTGACTCACTCAACCCCCATTTGCATCTAGGCAGGCGGCATCCGTCACCGGCAGGCAGGCGACATCCATCACCGGCAAACCTCCCACGCACCATGCCTCGGACGCACAGCAGCAGGTCAGACCCCCCCTCTCTCTCTCTCTGGCACGATGAGTTATAGGATCAATGCCTAAGTTTTGTTGAGCACACAGATTTCTTTTCTATAAGCATTGGTATTATGTGCTTCCCATAGTTGGTATAAAAATAAAGAAAACAATTCAGTTCTGTTTCTGTATTTGCAAGTGGCATTTTTAGTGGAATCCCCATGATAGGTCCACATGCTACTGTTGTCAACATGATAAATAGTTTCAGTTAGTTACCTCTAAAACTATTCCTAATTAACTGAATAAGAGAAGAGAGGAGGAGTAGTTTATTTCATAGAGCAAACATTAGCACTATTTGACAGTAAAAGGTTTTAGCTAAGTTGAATTAACTGAAAGCAGTAGTACGTCATTTTTATTGACAGTAAAATGTTCAAAGAAACAGATATGTAAAACCCCCATAGTTATGTCTTTCATACAATATGCCATGAAAAGGTGTGCCATTTTCATAGAAGAGCAAACAGTCCTGCCTTTCGGCCTTTTGGTTGCAAGTGCATTTCACTCAAATCACAAGGATGGTACCATCTCCAGTTAGGTTGCAAGTGTATTTCACTCAAAATCACGATGATGGTGCCATCTCCTGTTTACTATAAGATGTACTGCTAAGACCAGATAATAACTTCAGCAATAAAACATTTTAACAGGGTTAGGCTGTAGCCCCTGAATCCACGATACATCTGGGGACAATGTGTAGCAAGAGGGCGCCATTGGTCCTCCACACGCATTTTTAAAGCAAAAGAAAGCATTATGATCAACCATTGGTACTGAGAAATGGCAGAGCACATGTGCCTTAATTTAGCACAACAATGTATTGATCAGGGAGTAGTGCTTCACTTGTTCCATACGTGAGCCATCTCAGCTGAAACTCCTCTACCGGTGGTTGCACTTGTCTGCAGGATATGTAAAAGGTTCAGTAAGTGATGGCATTCCTTGTGAAATGTTCAAATTAGCTAAAACCTGTGCATATGTAAAAGGTTCAGTAAGTGATGACAGTAAAATGTTCAAAGAAACAGCTGAAACTCCTCTACCGGTGGTTGCACTTGTCTGCAGGATATGTAAAACATTTTTATTGACAGTAAAATGTTCATTTAGTTTCAGTAAACAAATATTGCCAAGCATGACATGGCCTTTGTGATCTCCTACTCCTGAATTTTCATGTCACTAGTGATATTAGTAGTTTTTTGACAGTAAAAGGAATTTTCATGTCACTTGTGCTATCAGTACACTACAAGTGAATTTTCATGTCACTTGTGCTATTTATGTCGTCTGAAACTTGTCAAGTGATGCTGCTGCTGCTATCTGCGAGTTGCTGCTGCTAGTTGTGATTTTGTCAAGTGATGCTGCTGCTACTTGTGATCTTCTAAAATAACCCCTTTCTCCTGAAACGTTGATTAATTTCCGTTTCGGTTGAGAAATGGGGCACTCCTAGGTCAAGAAAATTAGCAAAGGTCATGCCCAATTTTCTTGACCTAGAAGGTGCCCGACTCTCAACCGAAATAAAAATTAATTTGCTTTAGTGGTTGGATTAGTTTAGTATTTTTTTTCACACACTCAGACACCCTTGCTTGCCATGTGTGTGAGAGAGATAGTGAGAGGAGACATGAAGAAGGGGGTTAGGAAGGCATCATGCAACAGTGCCTTCAAGATCCAAGGCAATATCACAAACATCATAGGCAATTTGACCAAACTCACAACCTTGTATCTTTGCAGCAACCAACTTTCTAGACACACCCCTCAAGAACTAGGTTACCCTGAGAACGTGGACTTGGACCTTAGCAACAACATACTAACAGGTTCTATCCCAAAACACCTAGGCAATATCACAAACATCTCTCAATTGTTCCTTGACAATAACCAACTTTTTGGCGACATTCCTCGAGAATTAGGTTATTTGGTCAACTTAGAGATCTTGTTCCTTGACAATAACCAACTTTTTGACCAAACTTTGTTCCTATTTATAGAGAAACATGGCCAACAACGATGAGGCCGGGGGTTCGGGCGGCAAGAAATTCTGGGAGCTGTCCCAGGAGATGGAGGAACAACCTCACTTGTATGAGGACGCCGCCTTCCCCACCGATCCTGAGACCACTGATGGTACCGCCGAGGATGACCCCACTGATGCCACCACTGATGGTGCCGCCGAGGATGCCACCACTGATGATGGCGGCGCATGCACAGATGGCAGCCAACCGAAGAGGCAACGGAAGGACCAGCGCCCGACCGTGCTCCGCACCCTCAAGGAGGAAGTTATTGAAGTGGACTCCAACGGGAATCCAACGGCGCCCGAACGAATAGTCAAGGGGTACTCGCTTCAGCTCGGGTGCATTCTCCATAGCACCGTCTCGATCAACACCGAGAACCTCAGGCATCCTGACCGAGGGAATTTGTGCAACCTCCTCTTCACGAAGCTGCACGAACGATACAAGTTCCCCGCTGAATTTGAAAACACAAGCCTCAAAGGGAATAAAGTGAACAATGCTGCCCTCACAAAGATGAGCACGGCCCTGTCTACTTGGAAAAGCAATGTGAAGAGAATGATCGAGAAAGGTGAGAGTTATGAGAAGATCAAGGAGAAAAATCCTTCGATCACCGAAGATGACTACAACGACTTCAAGATCAATTGCTCGAGCACCGCAAGCTCCGAATCATGTAAGTGGGGGAAAGAAATGCGGGAGCTGAACTTAGGGGAACACACACTCGGTCCCGGCGGTTACAGAGTGGCGGAGCCTATATGGGACAAGGAGGAGGCGGACCGTGCCGAGCAAGGCCCACCGCCCCTCTTCGATAAATACGGTGACAAGCAGACCAGGAACTTTGTCAGGGCCCGGTACAAGAAGGACCCAAAAACAAAGGAGCTTACCACGGATCCGAAGACCAGGGCGCTTGAGCTTGTTCTGGTAAGGAATACACCCCCGCGTAATTAGCTCCATATGGTTGCATTCTAATTAATGAAGCCAAATTTCTAAATGGTTCACATTCCTTCCGTAGGCGACTGAAAGCAGTAGCGCGGGGTCAACTAAGAGCAACCCTTGGGACACCACTCTAAATAGGGCGTTGAATGTAATGAAGAACAAGGATAAGCTCAGTAAGCCGACGTCAGCTGGTCGTGTGGCCGGCAAAGGCTTGTCGACAAAATGGTCGTCATACTATAACACTGGTGGGCGAAAGGAGAAAAACACCAGCTTGGAAAGCCAGGCGCGCGAGGTTCAAGAACTCAGGGCACAGGTGGCGCGGATTCCGGAGATTGTCCAAGAGCAAGTGCAACAACAACTCGGAGCGACGATCACCGCCATTGTGCCTACCTTGATCCAGGGGATTAGTGCGTGGATTGCGGGCGGCCAACAGGGGCCGCCCCCGATTCCTAGCTTCACGGCCAGCAACTCGTAGAACGCGATGGCGGGGCCATTGGTGTCTCCGGTGGAGGCGGCATTGGTGTCTCCGACACCGGCATGGGAGCTTAATGCACCCGGGTGTACGTCCGCCGGCACCTCTGCAGCAAGCGGCCCCTCCGTCAACTGCACGCCCGCCGTTGGCGGTGCCTCGACATTAGCCGAGCTCGACGCCATCATCACGGTAACTAATTAAGCCTCTCTCAGCTGAGGACTTCATCTCCTTGCCTTTGACTGGCATCCCTGACGCCCTACATGTTTTCGCAGGGCGCCGCCGACATTCCATGCACTCTCCTGCACTTCGTGAACAACGAGTTGGTCGATGTCTCCAAGGGCAAAATCGTTCAACCGGGCAACCCCTTGTTCCACGGTACCAAGATGCCACCCAACTTGTTTAGGGTTCAACTGGTTCGGGAGCTACCAGGCTGCGACGAGTTGTTACCTCCGATTCGACCCGTCGGGGCCGACGATGATGACGTGATGACCCTCAGCGCCTGCCTGAGCTGGCCCCTGCTTTGGCCGAAGAGCCAGATTCGTTTGGGAGCGGGGGACACCACCCCAAAGACAACACCGCCAGTCGTGCCGGCGCCAAGTCGGCCCCATGGCAAGACCGCCGCAACAGTGCCGGACATCCCTATGCCACTGGATCCAAACATGCATATGGCACAGGATTAGAACGATGACAACGATGATACATTTGCCAACGTCGATCAGTACTTTGCCGATCATGGGTACGGTGGCGACTTCATGGGGCCTCCTTCTCAAGAACCCAACCCAACAAAAGACGTGCGCAATCTAGCTGGTACCGCGGAGAAGCCAAGTTGCAATAGGCGTCGTCTGTAGTTCAGCTCTCAGGAGACGCCTCCAGCTGCCGACTTCACCGAGCCTTAGATAGGCGAGGTGCGAAATATGATCAGCACCAACACACTCAAGAAGGTGGTCTGTGAGCAGAACTCAGTCCCATTACAGGAGAAGAAGAAGGCACGCAAAAGAAAGACTAACAAGGGTGCGGGCCAGCCGGCACCGAGTACAATCCGTGCTCAGGACGGGCCACCTTCACCTGAGGATATCGCGAGGAGGGTGCATGTGGCGGGTAGGCCGATGCTACCGAGAAATATGCTCGATGCTGCAACCGGTGCTACGCGAAGTCTGCATGACAGTGTTCTTTCTTTGGAGAAGCGGCGTCTCGGAGAGAAGGATGTGGCATACCCGGTTTTCACGGCCAAGGTGCCAGAGGGCAAGGTCTTTGTGGATAACACCATCGGGGGTACGATCGTCCTGCGGTTTGATGACATCCACGCTATGTTGAACCTTCATCCGCTGCACTACACCTTCGTTTGGCTATTTTCGCTGAGTATGGAGATGCGGATCATTTGCGACAAGCCCCCGGACATCGTGATAGTCGACCCCTTCTACATGCGTGCCAAGATCTTGGGCAGCGCTGGGGACCGGCAAGTCGCGAGTTCTTACCTCGAAGGCGTCATTCTGGCAAACCAAGATAAGGATAACTTCCTCGTGCCTTACTTTCCCGAGTAAGTCCTCCCCTCAACCGCCCCGTAACATATGAATTCTTAGATTTCGATAGTTTTTCTTTTAACATTCCGTGTTTTCTGCAGTGACACACGTTGCACGCTCATCCTCCTAAGCCCCAAATATTCCATGGCCACATATTTCGACCCGGACCATCAGTCGAACGTAGACTACACAAATGTCAAGAAGGTTCTTGATGATGTTCTCCCCGGCTACGTCAAATCTGGATGCACCTTCACCAGGCCTATTCGTAAGTACGGCAAGCACGTGTTCTCCCACAATACGACGTTCTGCTGCGTCAAGCAGCCGCCTGCCGGTCAGAAGGGTGCCTACTACGCCATCCATCACATGCGGGCGATCATACGGGACCATCATCAACTTCTGCTACCGAGTAGACTCAAAGATTGGGTCGCGAGGGTGTCGGCTATCCAGGACGCGGACATCAGACAAGAATTCTTTCGCATCCAGTCGGAGTTTGCGGAAATCATCCATCAAGATGTCCTTCGTACCGCGGGGCAGTTCTACCTTAGAAATAAACCATCCAACAGTGACATAGACACAATCCTACAAATGCAGGCTGACAACGCCCGTTCTTTCATGACTCCCACGATAGACGGCGGCTTCATCCACGCTCCGGTCCCTTGAGTCTCATGTTGTAATTAAACTTTAATGAACTTGTAGTATGTCTCTTTGGTTTCGAGAGTCGTTCAACATAAGATGTAATCGATGCTATTAATGTCTTGCTTTTCTCTTCCGATCGTTCTGTTGCATACTTATATATTGCTTATGTATTGTCTGTGAATTGGTACTAACGTTTCGTTTGGATACTGCATAGCGATGCCGTGGTATGTCGTGTACAAGGGTAAGGTTCTCGGAGTCTATGATTACTGGGAGGAGTGTCGGAGACAGGTTCACCGATTCAGCGGTAACAGTTACAAAGCGTACGCCACTAGGGCCGAGGCCAAATCTAGATACGCCCGCTATCTAGCGGGAGAGGGGAGGGAGCGTTGGAGGAACCGGATGAAGACGAGTTTCATCGTGATGATGCTCATCGTGATGACCGCAGCTCTCTTCTATGTGATGGTAGTTTAGATGATCGATATCGACTTGTAATGTGAAGACAAACTCGCGGTCTCGAGACTTGTAATATAATGTTCTATCTTTGTTCGGTCTTTTCAATTCGGAGACTAATATGATGACTTGTATTCGGAGACTAAAATGATGAATTGTATTCAGAGACTAATCTTCTATTGTATTCGATGAATCTGTTATTGATGTGTGCTGTCTATATTTTGTCCAATTATACATTTTGTAACCTGTGCAAAAAACAGAAAATAAAAAAAAACCTAATATTCATACTAATGGCGCATCACATCATAGTGCGCCATTAGTATGCCAAAGGATACTAATGGCGCATCATTAAAGAGTGCGCCATTAGTATGCCGAAGTTACTAATGGTGCACCTTGCTGTCGTGCGCCATTAGTATGCCAAAGCACCTGGGTATACATGGCCCCCTAGGAGGCATACTAATGGCGCACTGTTGTATATACTAATGGTGCATCTGGGGTGCGCCATTAGTATACCAGATACTAATGGCGCACCTATGGTGCGCCATTAGTAAAATATACTAATGGCGTGCTACTAATGGCGCACCACTAATGCGCCATTAATGGCCAAATTAGGTGAGCCATTAGTACGCCTTTTCATAGTAGTGGTGGCTTCATGGTCGGAATGGTGTGACCACTTGACTTTGAGGAATTTGATTGACTTATTGCGAGTCTTGCGCTCAGTTTCTTCAAGAATAGCAACTGGGTGCTCATGATAAGAAAGGTCTTCTTGGAGATCAATGTCTTCGAAGTTGATGGTGCGGTCAGGAGTCTTGAAGCACTTGCGGAGCTGAGAGACATGGAACACGTCATGCACATTTGCAAAGTTGCAAGGAAGCTCGAGTTGATAGGCAAGATCGCCTCTCTTCCTGACGATCTTGAAAGGACCCACGTATCTAGGGGCAAGCTTCCCTTTGATACCGAAGTGACGAGTACCTTTCATGGGAGAGACGCGGAGGTAAACATGGTCTCCGATCTCGAAAGCCAAATCACGATGCTTACTATCATAGTAGCTCTTCTGGCGCGATTGCGCTGCTTTGAGGTTATCACGAATGACTTTGCAGATCTCCTCTGCCTCTATCAAGTCATTTCCAAGAAGTTGACGTTCACCGGTCTCTGACCAGTTAAGAGGAGTACGACACTTCCTGCCATAGAGAATTTCAAATGGGGCCTTGCCCGAACTCGCTTGAAAGCTGTTGTTGTAGGAGAACTCGGCATATGGAAGACAATCTTCCCAATTCACACCGAAAGAGATAACGCAAGCCCTGAGCATATCTTCAAGAATCTGATTGACACGCTTGACTTGGCCGCTAGTTTGAGGATGAAAAGCTGTGCTGAAATGGATGTTGGTGCCCATGGCCTTCTAAAAAGAATCCCAAAACTTCGAGGTAAAGATGCTGACACGGTCTGAAGAAATCAACTGTGGAATGCCGTGTAGAGAGACAATCCGAGAGGTATAAAGCTCTGCAAATTGAGCTATTGTGATAGACTCTTTGATAGGCAGAAAGTGAGCCACTTTAGTGAGTTTGTCGATGACAACGAATATAGCATCATTGCCACGCTTGGACTTTGGAAATCCTGTCACGAAGTCCATCTCAATGTGGTCAAACTTCCATTCTGGAATGGCAAGAGGTTGGAGGAGACCAGCTGGTCGTTGGTGTTCTGCCTTCACTCTTCTGTAGACATCACATTCATTCACGAACTGAGCAATCTCGCGCTTCATTCGAGTCCACCAATATGTCTGCTTGAGGTCCGGGTACATCTTTGTACTCCGAGGGTGGATCGAGAGGAGGGAATTGTGAGCCTCGTTCATAATGACTTTACGGAGGTCACCTTTAGGCACAACAATGTGATCCTCGAAGAGGAGAGTATCCTTGTCATCAAGGCGATATCACTTGTACTTGGGTTGACTTTTGGCAATCCCAATCTTCACCTTCTTCACCATAGCATCAAGTAGTTGAGCCTCGTGAATCTGATCTTCCAAAGTAGGAGAGACTTGAAGGTTGGCGAGGAAACCTTGAAGAAAAACTTGCATATTGAGTTTGCGGAAAGCTTCACAAAGCTCGGGTTGGTAAGGCTTGAGAACCAGACTGTTGCAGTAAGCCATCCTGCTCAATGCATTAGCAATTACATTGGCCTTGCCTGGAGTATATTCAATGCTCGGATTATACTCTTGAATCATTTTGACCCAACGAGTCTGCCTGAGGTTGAGATTAGGCTGAGTGAAGATGTACTTGAGACTCTTGTGGTCAGTGAAAATGTCCACTTTTCTTCACAATAAGAGATGTCTCCAAGTCAAAAGAGCATGCAGAACTGCCGCCAACTCGAGGTCATGAGTGGGGTAGTTCTTCTCGTTGGGCTTCAACTGGCGAGAAGTATAGGCCACAACTTTCTTCTCTTGCATCAACACTGCACCAACACCTTGAAGAGAGGCATCGCAGAAGACCTCAAACGTTTTGGATTCACCAGGAGGAGTCAGAACTGGAGCAGTGACTAATTTCTCTTTCAAGGTGTTGAAAGCGATGTCACATTCTGAAGACCAAACGTACTTGACGTGCTTCTGAAGAAGGTTTGAAAGAGGCTTCGCGATCTTCGAAAAGTTCTCAATGAACCTTCGACAATAGCTTACGAGCCCAAGGAAGCTGCGGAGTTGCTTCACGTTCTGAGGTGGTTCCCAATTCACAATTGCAGACACCTTCTCAGGATTCACTGCAATGCCCTTGGCAGAAATGATATGCCCAAGATAGAGAACCTCATCGAGCCAAAACTCGCACTTTGAGAACTTGGCGTAGAACTGATGTTCTCTGAGCTTATCCAGCACCAAACGCAAGTGCTTGGCATGATCTTCCTTGTTCTTGGAAAAGACCAAAATGTCATCGAGGTAGACCAAGACAAAGTAATTTGCGTAGGGATTGAAGATGAAGTTCATGATGCGAGAGAAAGTCGGCGGAGCATTGACGAGGCGAAAAGACATGACAGTGTATTCATATGAACCATAGCTTGTTCGGAACGCCGTCTTGGGGATATCTTGCTCACGAATTCGGATCTAGTGATAGCCCATACGAAGATCAAGCTTGGAGAATACTTGAGCACCTTTGAGTTGTTCAAACAGCTCGTTGATGTTGGGAAGTGGGTACTTGTTCTTTATAGTCTTCTTGTTCAATGGACGGTAGTCAACACAAAGTCGGTCCGTTCCATCCTTCTTCACGAAAAGAACTCCACAACCCCACGGAGAAGAACTAGGTTGGATGAGACCCATTCGCTCATGAATATCGAGTTGCTTCTTCAACTCCTTCAACTCTTCAGGTCCAAGCTTGTAAGGACGTTAGCAAACAGGTTCCGTGCCAGGCTCAAGATCGATGACGAATTCAACTGGCTGGTGCGGATGCATTCCTGGAAGCTCTTCTGGAAAGACGTCTTGATATTCGCAAACAACTGGAATTTGAGAGATGGCATCCAGTTCACCCTTCTCATTGAGAGAAAACAGACAGATGGTATCATCACGAGCGGCAAAGACAATTACATCCTCAGACGAATGAGTCAATTGAATCTGCATGGCAGCACAATCAAGATGGGCCTTGTGCTTAGAAAGCCAATCCATTCCGAGAATAAGATCAATACCCGAGTTACCAAGGACCACTGGAGAGGACAGAAACTTGTAGTGGCCCAATGTGATAGAGACATCAGGAGCAAGCAAACTAGAAGTCAAAAGCTTGCCGGGAGAAACAACTTGCATGACTTTGGGCATAACCTCAGTATCAACATTGTGCTTCGATGCAAATGGGAATGACAAGAAAGAATGCGATGCACCAGTGTCAAAAAGAACTTTAGCTGGAATATCGTTAATAGGAAGGTTACCCATGATGACATCTGACGAGTCCTCTGCCTGAGCTGCATTCATCAAGTTGACCTTGGCGTGCTTGTGGTTATGCTTGACCACAGTTGTACTTGCCGATCTCACAGGAGGAGGAGGAGGGAGACGCCTCTGATTGAAGCATTTGTTAGCATAGTGACCCTTCTGTTGGCACTTGTTGCACGTGACCTCCGAGAGCGGACGGTGATACGGAGCACTTGATCTTGGAGGTTGAGACGAAGTCTTGTTCTGAAAGCCAGGGTTGGGTGGGTGGGAAGATCCACTGCCAGCTTTGCTTTTCTGCTGATAAGGCTGACGGAACGGAGGTGGAGGAAGCCAATACTTCTGCTGCTTAGCCACTTGAGTTGAGGAAGAAGGAGTAGCATCTCTGACTCGCTTCTTGGAAGCATCGCACTTCAGTTGAGCAGTCTCTTGCTTCATTGCCATGTTGTAAAACTCATCGTACCTCTTGGGATCAAAGAGGACGAGAGCTAGCTGGATTTCTTCTCTGATACCACCCCTGAACTGGTATATCATGCTCTTCTCATCAGGGACGTCTTGCTTAGCAAAACGGGTGAGCTTCTGAAACATCTTGTTGTACTCGTAAACAGACATAGTGCCTTGCTTCAGGTTGCGGAATTCCTCACACTTGCTTTCATCCACACTCTGAGGAATATGATGAGCTTTGAAGTCTTGACAGAATTCATCCCAGGTAATCACACGGCCTCCTCTGGAATCTTTGTACTGCTGAAACCATTCTGCAGCTTGGTCTTTGAGTTGGAAGGAAGCGAACTTTACAAAGTCCTCAGGCATGACGTTACTGCACTCAAAATGCTTGCATATGTCCACGAGCCAATCATCAACGTCTGTTGCCTCAACACAATTGCTGAAGGTCTTTGGCTGGTTAGCAAGGAACTGGTTGAGTGTAACAAACTGATTTTGATTGTTGCCATGACCCTGGTTCCCTTGGTTGCGCTCTTGAAGAAGTTGCATGATCAGCTGCGTGTTTGCATTGGTAGAGGCCATCACAGCTTTCCATGCCTCCGGAGGTGGAGGTGGTGGTGGCGGATCAGGATTTGGAGTCGTGCGCGTTGGAGGAGCCATCCTGAAGAGGTTGACATCCGTTAGCACATTGACAGACAAATATTGAAGCTGAATAAAACGCATTGAAATTGCAACATATAGTCTTCACATCCGAACCAAATGAACGAATGCATTCCAATCGAAATGGTCACATATCCACAAATTGAGAAGCCACTTAGAATTGAGGTAGAAGAAAAACAACAAGGTACAGAACAAGAACGAATACTTGGTGAGGATTACCCAATGCCAAACCAAATATCCGCGGAAGAAGAACTAGAGCTACAAGAATTCCCACCTATGAAACTCCCGAACCTTTCCGGTTATGCAATCAGGTGTTGGGGATACAGGGGAAGCATAATATCTCACCCAAATCTAGCAAATCCTACATCCAACTTTATCCATCCTTCAACACATAACCTAGAAACCTTCATAAATCATTTACCTCAACCTTCGAAAAGCATCCATTATACAAGTTATGGCAATACTCCAGAACTCCCGCCACAGTACTGGGTGGCATCAAGGTTATCTCACCAACAACTGCATAAAAGAGATTTTCAATGTCAGCGAAACTCAGGTATTCCAGAATCTCAACGATAAAATTGTGACGACAACACCTTGGAGCTCAACTCCCCGGGACACTGCCACAACCCCTAAATGACAGGAGGCACCAAGAACAATGGTCTCGTCACAAATCGATCAGAACAATTCCAAGATACCCGCGTGATCCTAAATTTTTTTAGTGAAATTTGAGAAGAGAAGAGTCAAAACTCTACGTCAGGATGCCTTACCAGAGCGATGAAGGGACTGAGGAGTAAAAAGAATTCCTAAACTCTCCGATATATATAATCCTAAATGACTCAAAACATTTTTTTCTAGACTCAACAACGCCAACGATTCGATCAAGCAGGGGGCTCCTAAGGTCGGGGAAGGCTCTGATTACCAACTTGTAACACCCTCGATGCGGCTATATCTCCTACGTGTCGAAGCATGACTTAGAGGCATAACCGCATTGAAAGCAATGTCGCAAGTAAGGTAATCTTCACAACAACCCATGTAAATAGATAAAAGGGGAAAGGATACATAGTTGGCTTACACTCGCCACGTCACACAAATACATGAATAACATTACAATCATCCAAAACACTCATGGTCCGACTACGGTACCAAAATAAAAGATCAACCCCCACATGTGACAAAGTCCCCGATCGCCCCAACTGGGCACCACTACTGATCATCTGGGGAAGACACATAGTAACGACGAGAGTCTACATCGAACTCCCACTTGAGCTCAAGCGCATCGTCTGGAACGGTATCATCGGTCCCTGCATCTGGTTTTGGAAGTAATATGTGAGTCACGCGCACTCAGCAATCTCGCACCCTCGCGATCAAGACTATTTAAGCTTATAGGTAAAGGCAAGGTAGTATGTGGAGCTGCAGCAAGCGACTACCATATATGGGGGCTATCCTGTTCGCAAAAGAGAGTGAGAAGAGAAGGCAAAGCACGGACGAATAACTATGATCAAGAAGTGATCCTAGAACAACCTATGTCAAAACATTACTCCAACACCGTGTTCACTTCCCGGACTCCGCCGAGAAGAGACCATCACGGATACACACGTGGTTGATTCATTTTAATTAAGTTAAGTTTCATGTTATCTACAACCGAACATTAACAAATTCCCATCTGCCCATAACCGCGGGCACGGCTTTCGAAAGTTCAAATCCCTGCAGGGGAGTCCCAACTTAGCCCATCACAAGCTCTCACGGTCAACAAAGGATATTTCTTCTCCCGAGACATTCCGATCAGACTCGGCATCCCGGTTTACAAGACATCCTCGACAATGGTAAAACAAGTCCAGCAACACCGTCTGAATGTGCCGACAAATCCCGATAGGAGCTGCACATATCTCGTTCTCAGGGCACACTCAGATGAGACATCCTACGAGTAAAACCAACCCTCAAGTTGCTCCTGAGGTGGCCCCGCGGTCTACTCGGTCGGACCAACACTCAGAGGAGCACTGGCCCAGGGGGGTTGAAATAAAGATGACCCTTGTGCTCCGGAAACCCAAGGGAAAAAGAGGTTGGGTGGCAAATGGTAAAACCAAGGTTGGGCATTGCTGGAGGAGTTTTATTCAAGGCTAACTGTCAAGGGGTTCCCATTATAACCCAACTGCTTAAGGAACGCAAAATTCGGGAACATAACACTGATATGACGGAAACTAGGGCGGCAAGAGTGGAACAAAAACACTAGGCAAAAGGGCTGACCCTTCCACCCTTTACCAAGTATATAGGTGCATTAAGATAAACAAGATAATATGGTGATATCCCAAAATAAACAATGTTCAAATAAGGAACGATCTCCAATCTTCACCTGCAACTAGCAACGCTATAAGAGGGGTTGAGGAAAGCGGTAACATAGCCAATCAACGGTTTGCTAGGACATGGTGGGTTAGAGGTTTGACATGGCAATTTGGGAGGCATGATAAGCAAGTGGTAGGTATCATAGCATAGGCATAGCAAAAGAGCGAGCATCTAGCAAGCAAAGATAGAAGTGATTTCGAGGGTATGATCTTCTTGCATGCAAAGTTGTCAGAGTTGACTGGATCCTCGTAAGCAAACTCAACGGGCTCCTCGTTCGCGAACTCGTCTCCCGGCTCTACCCAAACAAGAAAAACAAGAAAAATGAACACAATCAACCACGTGCAATGCTCAAACAACATGATGCAAACATGGTATGCTATGCGGGATGCGATATGTGATGCATATGCAAGATTTGAAAAGGAATGATTGAACCTGGCCTCAACTTGGAAATCCAAGAGTGCCACTGGAAAGGTGATGTGATTTTGGTTGAAATCGATATAAAGATCACCGGAATCGGATGCACGGTTTGGAAATGGTGAGCAAAACAAATATGGCATCGGTCTGCGATAATCATCAAGTAGCCATCTAAATGCATCGAGATAAGTATGGTGCAGCACTCAAACATGACAACAAAATACATGGCAGGGATCCACTCATGATTCTTGATAAAAGATGAACACCGAGCTATGGCTAATTCATCCATTAACAGGTTCAAACAAGCATGGCAAAAGTGCAAATGATAACAGGTTTCAGACTTAGTGAAATTATCACAAGTGTGGAATTTATCATCAGGAAGCACACTTTAGAGCATGAAAATTGTATGCTACAGAAACTTAACATGGCAAAGCAAAACATGGTATGAAGCTACTTAAAGCACTTACCAAAAGTCCCTTAGTGACCTTGAGCCAAAAGGGATCATAAAATACAATTGCAAGCATGTGAACATGGCAAAAACATAAACAGATCTCAGACTTTGTGAAAAACTGGAGCATGCAAATCAGTTAATGAGTAGGCATGTTTACGAGCTCGATGCGCTCACTACAGAGCATAGCATGAAAAACTAAGCATACACCCATCAAGAATACATGGCATAGAAGCTAGACGTGGCAAGAACAACAACATAGCATGCATGGATCAATAGCAACATCCTCGGCAAAATCGCTAATCATGTCAACAATCTGCCAGGATTCACTTTATAGCAAAAGTAGAGCTCGATTGACTCAATCTAGGGTGCTCCATAATTGCAAACAAAGACACGATGTTAACAAATCATCCTTACTGATCATCCTCAAAAGAGGCACGGATCACTAGGAAACAACATGAACATATGGCATAACGACAAAATCAGGACAAGGACTTGGTGAAATTCTAGGTCCCTGAAATCAGCATTACCGATTACGTTATTTTGCAAGCTTGTGCTAGTCTCCACAAATATCACAAAAATACATGGCAAGCAGCTCCGTAAAATGGCATGGCATATAACAAAACACATGTAGGGCTCAGGAGCATATCATGCACACATTAATCATGGCAAAAATGACAAATAGCTATTTGATGAAATAGATCTGACAAATTCACCACATAGCCCTCTTCCAACAGCATTTCTAGCATAAAGATGAGCCCAAATGAAAATGATGCAATGAGATGAAATGATGTACTCGTTGAGTCGAACATTTTGATATGCTACATGCGCAAATCAGAGCAACGGATGAAGAGTTACGACCTGCTAAAGTTTGCATAAAATTAGGGTTTGTGGGGAAAAAGTCAACCGTGAAGATTTGGATCTGGATCTACTGTAGCGGTTAATGTAGCAGGAGATCACTGGAAAACAGCTCGACGTCGCCGAAGATCGAGGGAGAGGGCGGGTCGGCCGGAGGAGAGGTCGCCCGGGGTCGGCGACGAGGTGGCCGGTGGCGGTGGCGCGGCAGCCCGCGGCGGCGAGGTGGCGGCGGAGGAAAGCTGCCCGGTGGCGGTGCGGCATGGTAGGCGGCGTTGCTCGCCGG
>NC_041390.1:64602150-64613702 GCF_002162155.2 Triticum dicoccoides | reverse complement strand
GGCGTCCTGGGCGGCGCGCAAGGCCGGGGACGAAGGCGGCGGGGTCACGAACGGGCTGGGAGTGCCCAGCCTGGGCCCCGGCGGGCCGGCTCGCGGCGGCGCGGGGGAAGTGGGCGCGGTCTGCGGCGAATCGGGCGATGACACGTGGCGGTGGACGGCGGGAACGAACACGTCCGGACAGCTGGTTTTCGTCCGGCGGCGCGAGGAGAGGGAGAGGTTAGGGTTTGTCCGAGATTTTTGGAAGGGGATCTATATATAGGCATAGAGGGAGCTAGGAAGCTCCAAATGGAGTGCGGTTTTCGGCCACGCGATTGTGATCGAACGACCGAGATGATGGAGAGGGTTTAGGTGGGTTTGGGGCCAAATTGGAGGGGTGTTGGGCTGCAACACAAACGAGGCCTTCTCGGTCACTCGGTTAACCGTTGGAGTATCAAACGAAGTCCAAATGGCACGAAACTTGACAGGCGGTCTATCGGTAGTAAACCAAGGCCGCTTGGCAAGTCTCGGTCCAATCCGGAAATGTTTAACCCCCACACACGAAAAGAGGTAGAAAGGACCACCAGAGGAGATAGGAGCGCTGGAATGCAAAACGGACAATGGGGAAAATGCTCGGATGAATGAGACGAACGCCAATGCAAATGCAATGCACATGATGACATGATATGAGATGCATGACAAAGGAAACAAACACGGAGACAAAAACCCGAAACCGAGGAAATAAAATAACTTAGGCCGAAAACGGCAAGAGTTTGGGTACAGATAAGGTAAATTACATCCGGGGTGTTACAAGCAGCCGGCGAGAGTGATGTTATTTCCCTTGGTTTGGATTTGTTACAATATTTACCTCTAAATTAAACGAATGGCAAGCCATTTGCCTTGTTTCAAAGAAAATATGACAGTCACAGCCGAGTTGAAAAGGGCAGGAACATCTAACTCCAGCTTACAAACTGTACAAAAGCACGAGGGTTAATTGTTCATCAGGTTTACAAAAAACCAGATTGAAAAGGGCAACAACATCTAACTCCAGCACTGTTTTCAGCAGTCACAGTCAAATGGATCAGTCAGGTCCATAGAATGAACATCCTGGGTCGTAAAATTTACTGGATTATGACCACAATATGTTGTAAATAGAAGCCTGGCACGTTCAGAAGCTCTTTTTCCCACCTGAAACTCCTTTTTTTGCTCTTCGACATACCCATCCGTCAAAACCATGCTGCTGATAAACTTAAGCCTGATGGACAATAGTAACCTCGCATTCAGCAGGAAGAATGTGACAAATCTTGTGTTTGCACGGTTGGCTACATATCGTTCTAGCGTTATTGTCTTCAATCGAATCTCATGAGAAGTGAGAAAATCCCGATGCTTACGAATCCACCGATTGGTTATAACTCTCTTACCCCATCCTGTTGCCTAAATAGAGATGAAGATTGAAAACAGTTCAGGTCTAAAAGAAGAGTATGTCGACAGAGCAACAGCTGAACGGTTAATTCTAGTACACTATATGCGGGCTTCCAATGTGCGTCAAATTATCACCTTTATATACAACTTCTCCAGACATGGAAAGCATTGCAGCAAGCCAATAATCTTGTTTAGATCAAAACTATTCATTTGGATATATAAGAACTTAACAGAGTCCAGCACCATTGATAGGCCATCCATGGAGAAACTCTTCATTGAGCATAGAACATAATATTAGTACAAAATGTGTACTCCAAGATGATATATAAATTATGCGCAGAAATTTAAAATGCAGCTTATGGTTACAAGTGTAGATGATAATATAAAGTACCTGAATAACTATGGAGCCAAACACCATACTGAAATGAGCACAAAGATCATGTATTACACCCAAGGTCTCCAGTTTAGGTGCAGAGAGGACGGTTATTTGCAACGGTAAATAAATAGAATCAAGGATCAACCTTTGAAGTGAAGGGGCATCTTGGATGATGAGTGCTACCTCTTGAGCATGCGTTGGTTTTCCCCGAAGAGGAGAGGATGATGCAGCAGAGTAGCGTAAGTATTTCCCTCAGTTTTTGAGAAACAAGGTATCAATCCAGTAGGAGGCCATGCTCAAGTCCCTCGTACCTGCACAAAATGATAGCTACTCACAACCAACGGGATTAGGGGTTGTCAATCCCTTCAGGGTCACTTACGAGAGTGAGATCTGATAGATAGTATTTTTGGTGTTTCTGGTATAGAGATGCAAAGTGAAAAGTAAAAGGCAAAGTAAAAAAGCAAAGCAAGATTAAAGTGATGGAGATTGATATGATGAGAATAGACCCGGGGGCATAGGTTTCACTAGTGGCTTCTCTCAAGAGCATAAGTATTCTACGGTGGGTGAACAAATTAATGTTGAGCAATTGACAGAATTGAGCATAGTTATGAGAATATCTAGGCATGATCATGTATATAGGCATCACGTCCGTGACAAGTAGACCGAAACGATTCTGCATCTACTACTATTACTCCACTCATCGACCGCTATCCAGCATGCATCTAGAGTATTAATTTAAAAACAGAGTAACGCTTTAAGCAAGATGACATGATGTAGAGAGATAAATTCATGCAATATAAAATAAACCCCATCTTGTTATCCTCGATGGCAATGATACAATACGTGCCTTGCTGCCCCTTCTGTCACTGGGAAAGGACACGGCAAGATCGAACCCAAAGCTAAGCACTTCTCCCATGGCAAGAAAAACCAATCTAGTAGGCCAAAATAAACTGATAATTCAAAGAGACTTGCAAAGATAACTAATCATACATAAAAGAATTCAGAGAAGATTCAAATATTATTCATAGATAGACTTGATCATAAACCCACAATTCATCAGTCTCAACAAACACACTTCATCGGAGAGGCTATGATGATGTAGAAGCCCTCCGTGATGACGGCCCTCTCCGGCGGAGCTCCGGAACAGGCTCCAAGATGCAATCTCGTGGATACAGAAAGTTGCGGCGGTGGAATTAGGTTTTTGGCTCCATCTCTGTTCGTTTGGGGGTACGTAGGTATATATAGGAGGAAGAAGTACGTCGATGGAGTTTCGGTGGGCCCATGAGGGTGGGGCGCGCCTGGGGGTATAGGGCGCGCCCCCCTACCTCGTGCCCACCTCTAAGCTTCCTTGGCGTAGGGTCCAAGTCTCCTGGGTCATATTCGGTGAGAAAATCACGTTCCCGAAGGTTTCATTCCGTTTGGACTCCGTTTGATATTCCGTTTCTTTGAAACACTGAAATAGGCAAAAAACAGCAATTCTGGGCTGGGCCTCCGGTTAATATGTTAGTCCCAAAAATAAAATAAAAGTGGAAAAAAAGCCCAATATAGTCCAAAATAGTAGATATTATAGCATGGAGCAATCAAAAATTATAGATACGTTGGAGACGTATCAGGCATCCCCAAGCTTAATTCCTTCTCGTCCTCGAGTGGGTAAATGATAAAAAGAGAATTTTTGATGCGGAGTGCTACTTGGCATAATTTCAATGCAAATCTTCTTAATTGTGGTATGAATATTCAGATTAGAAAGATTCAAGACAAAAGTTCATATTGACATAGAGAATAATAATACTTCAAGCAAACCAACAAAGCAATTATGTTTTCTCAAGGGTCGCGCTAACTGCCACACGTGTGGCAGGAAGGGAGACGCACCACACGTCTCTAATATAAACAGATTGCCACGTCATCGCATGCATGCATGTAGGAATCTTTTTGGATTTTTAGTTTTTAAAATGTTTTATCTCTTAAACGAAAAATCCGATTGAAAATCCGTTTTCACCATTAAATCCCTCGCGATGAGATCTTCGAAACTAGATCCCATGTTCATATGTTTTGATGAAAAAAATTTGGATTAAAAGTTGCCATGTCTATTGCATATGAATTGCCATGATGTTTACACTGAAGTTGCCATGATATGTTTCAGCTATTTTCTTCTACATTTAAAAGTAATTTTTGACATTTATAAAAAAGGAATTAAGAAACTAGACTTGCCATGAACCATAAACAAAAATTGCCATGATACATGAACGTAAAATTGCCATGGTTCATACAAAAAATAATTTTCATGGTCAAAGTACTGGAGTTGCCATCATCAAAATACTAAAATTGCCATGATCTACAAACTAAAATTGCCACATGGCAACTTTAGTTTAAGCCCTATGGCAACTGCAGTGTAAACATCGTGGCAACTTCTGGCAAAAAAAATTTCATCGAAACATATCAACATGGGGTCTAGTTTTGAAGATCTCGTCGAGACGGATTTAATGGTGAAAACGGATTTTTAGTTCGCTTTTTTATTTAGGAGATACAACATTTTTAAGCCAAAAACCAAAAAAAATTCTGCTGATGTCATCTATTCATACGTGGCAAAATGAGTGGTGATAGAGGCGTGTGGGCGATGTGGAAACGCCCACACGTGTGGGCATTAACATTTCCGTTTCTCAAAGTAGCATGGACAAAGAAAGTTCATCCCTACAAAATCATATAGTTTAGTCATGCTCCATTTTCATCACACAAGAATGCTCTCATCATGCACAACCCCGATGACAAGCCAAGCAATTGTTTCATACCTTAATAATTTCAAACTCATAAACTTTCACGCAATACATGAGCGTGAGCCATGGATATAGCACTATGGGTGGAATAGAATATAATGATGGGGGTTATGTGGAGAAGACAAAAAGGAGAAAGTCTCACATCAACGAGGCTAATCAATTGGCTATGGAGATGCCCATCGATTGATGTTAATGCAAGGAGTAGGGATTGCCATGCAACGGATGCACTAGAGCTATAAATGTATGAAAGCTCAACAAAAGAAACTAAGTGGGTGTGCATCCAACTTGCTTGCTCACGAAGACCTAGGGCACTTGAGGAGGCCCATTGTTGGAATATACAAGCCAAGTTCTATAATAAAAAATTCCCACTAGTATATGAAAGTGATAAAACACGAGACTCTCTATCATGAAGATTTTGAAGCACAAGTGTGGAAAAAAGGATAGTAGCATTGCCCCTTTTTATTTATTTTATTTTTTGGGCCTTCTCTTTTTTTGGCCGTTCTCTCTTTTTTTGGGACAATGCTCTATTGAATGATGATCATCACACTTCTATTTATTTACAACTCAATGATTACAACTCGATACTAGAACAAAGTATGACTCTATATGGATGCCTCCAGCGGTGTACCGGGATATGCAATGAATCAAGAGTGACAAGTATGAAAGAATTATGAACGGTGGCTTTGCCACAAATACTATGGCAACTACATGATCATGCTAGCAATATGGCAATGATGAATGTGTCATGATAAACTGGATGGTGGAATGTTGCATGGCAATATATCTCGGAATGGCTATGGAAATGCCATAATAGGTAGGTATGGTGGCTGTTTTGAGGAAGATGTAAGGAGGTTTATGTGTGAAAGAGCGTATCATATCACGGGATTTGGATGCACTGGCGAACTTTGCACCAACTCTCGATGTGAGAAAGGGCAATGCACGGTACCGTAGAGGCTAGCAATGATGGAAGGGTGAGAGTGCGTATAATCCATGGACTCAACATTAGTCATAAAGAACTCATATACTTATTACAAAAATCTACAAGCCATCAAAAACCAAAAGCATTACGCGCATGCTCCTAGGGGGATAGATTGGTAGGAAAAGACCATCGCTCGTCCCCGACCGCCACTCATAAGGAGGACAATCAAATAACACCTCATGTTTCAAATTTGTTGCATAACGTTTACCATACGTGCATGCTACGGGACTTGCAAACTTTAACTCAAGCACTTCTTAAATTCACAATTACTCTACTAGCATGACTTTGATATTACTACCTCCATATCTCAAACCAATTATCAAGCATCCAACTTTTCTTAGTATTCAACGCACTCAAAAGAAAGTTTCACAAATCTTGAATACCAAGCATGTTATTATTAAGCAAATTTCCATGCTATTAGGACTCTCAAAATAATTTAAGTGAAGCATGAGAGATCAATAGTTTCTTTAAAACAAATCCACCACCATGCTCTAAAAGATCTAAGTGAAGCACATAGAGAAAAATTATAATGCTCAAAAGATATAAGTGAAGCACATAGAGCAAAACTACATAGCTCAAAAGATATAAGTGAAGCACATAGAGTATTCTATCAAATTCTAATTCATGTATGGCTCTCTCAAAAGGTGTGTACAGCAAGGATGATTGTGGCACACTAGCAAACAAAGACACAAATAATACAAGACGCTCCAAGCAAAACACATATCATGTTGGTGAATAAAAATATAGCTCCAAGTAAATTACCGATGGAAGTAGACGAAAGAGGGGATGCCTTCCGGGGCATCCCCAAGCTTTGACTTTTTGGTGTCCTTGGATTATATTGGGGATTCCATGGGCATCCCCAAGCTTAGGCTCTTGCCACTCCTTGTTCCATAATCCATCAAAAGAATTCACCCAAAACTTGAAACCTCACAACACAAAACTCAATAGAAATCTCGTGAGCTCCGTTAGAGAAAGAAAACAAAATACCACTTCAAGGTACTGTAATGAACTCATTCTTTATTTATATTGGTGTTAAACCTAATGTATTCCAACTTCTCTATGGATTATAAACTATTTTACTAGCCATAGATTCATCAAAATAAGCAAACAACACACGAAACACAGAATCTGTCAAAAACAGAACAGTCTGTAGTAATCTGTAACTAACGCAAACTTCTAGAATTCCAAAAAATCTACCAAAATTGGACGACCTAGAAAATTTGTTTATTGATCAGAATCAATTGGAATCAGTATTTTATAACATTTTGATGATTTTTAATAATTCGGTCACTGAACGCAAAGTTTCTGGAAATTACAGCAAGATCAAATAACTATCATCCAAGAAGATCCAATAGGTCTAACTTGGCACAAACACTAATTAAAACACAAAACCACATCCAAACAGAAGGTAGATGGGTTATTTATTCCCTAATATAAGAAAACATAAAAAACTAAAAATAAAATTGGGTTGCCTCCCAACAAGCCCTATCGTTTAACGCCCCTAGCTAGGCATAAAAGCGAGGATAGATCTAGGTATTGCCATCTTTGGTAGGCAATTCATAAGTGGCTCTCATGATAGTTTCATATGGAAATTTTATTTTCTTTCTAGGAAAGTGTTCCATGCCCTTTTTTAATGGAAATTGAAATCTAATATTCCCTTCCTTCATATCAATAATCGCACCAACCGTTCTAAGGAAAGGTCTACCAAGAATAATAGGGCAACAAGGATTGCAATCTATATCAAGAACAATGAAATCTACGGGCATATAATTTCTATTTGCAACAATAAGAACATCATTAATTCTTCCCATAGGTTTCTTAATAGTGGAATCGGCAAGATGCAAGTTTAGAGAGCAATCATCAAAATCGCGGAAATCTAGCAAATCACACAAAGTTTTGGGGATAGTGGAAACACTAGCACCCAAATCACACAAAGCATAAAACTCATGATTTTTAATTTTAATTTTAATAGTTGGTTCCCACTAATCATAGAGTTTTCTAGGGACAGAAACTTTTAATTCAAGCTTTTCTTCATAAGATTGCATCAAGGCATCAACAATATGTTCGGTAAAGGCTTTCTTTTGACTATAAGCATGGGGAGAATTTAGCACAGATTGCAACAAGGAAATACAATCAATTAAAGAGCAACTTTCATAATTAAATTCCTTGAAATCCAATATAGTGGGTTTAGCAACATCTAGATTTTTATTTCTTTCAATCCCACTTTCATCAATTTCATCATAAAGATCTAAATACTCCGAATTTTTAGAACGCCTTCTATGTAAAGGTAGATCATATTCAGTTTCATCAAGATTCATATTGCAAAACAAAGATTTGATAGGGGACACATCAATAAATTTTAGATTTTCATCTTGATTTTCATAGGAATTCGGTTTAGCGGTCATCTTATTGAATAAGGTGGCTTGCATATCCGACATTTCAGCAATCATCTTTTCTAGACGAGCAATTTGGGATCTTATACCATCAAATTCTTTAGACATATCATCAAGCTCTTTATTCATATAACTCATAAAACCTTTTTGTTCCTTAAGATCATTTCTAAAGAAATTATTATGCTCAAATTGCAAAACCATAAACTTCCTAACGTTGTTTTCGATCTCCTCTAACCTTTTAAGGTGAAGATCACCAAATCTCGGTTGAGCCATCGCGACAGACAAGCAATCCAACACACGAGCAAACAAAAGGCAAGCGAGGAAAAGGCAAACAGAGAAAGGGGAAGGAGAAGGAGAAGGAGAAAGAGAGGGCAAATAAAACGGCAAGGGTGAAGTGGGGGAGAGGAAAACGAGAGGCAAATGGCAACTAATGTAATGCGAGAGATAGGGATTGTGATGGGTACTTGGTATGTTGACTTTTTGTGTAGACTCCCCGGCAACGGCGCCAGAAATTCTTCTTGCTACCTCTTGAGCTTGCGTTGATTTTCCCTGAAGAGGAGAGGATGATGCAGCAGAGTAGCGTAAGTATTTCCCTCATTTTTTGAGAACCAAGGTATCAATCCAGTAGGAGGCCACGCTCAAGTCCCTCGTACCTGCACAAAACGATAGCTACTCGCAACCAACGCGATTAGGGGTTGTCAATCCCTTCACGGTCACTTACGAGAGTGAGATCTGATAGATAGTATTTTTGGTGTTTTTGGTATAGAGATGCAAAGTGGAAAGTAAAAGGCAAAGTAAAAAAGCAAAGCAAGATTAAAGTGATGGAGATTGATATGATGAGAATAGACCCGGGGGCCATAGGTTTCACTAGTGGCTTCTCTCAAGAGCATAAGTATTCTACGGTGGGTGAACAAATTAATGTTGAGCAAATGACAGAATTGAGCATAATTATGAGAATATCTAGGCATGATCATGTATATAGGCATCACGTCCGTGACAAGTAGACCGAAACGATTCTGCATCTACTACTATTACTCCACTCATCGACCGCTATCCAGCATGCATCTAGAGTATTAAGTTAATAACAGAGTAACGCTTTAAGCAAGATGACATGATGTAGAGAGATAAATTCATGCAATATGAAATAAACCCCATCTTGTTATCCTCGATGGAAACGATACAATACGTGCCTTGCTGCCCCTTCTGTCACTGGGAAAGGACACCGCAAGATCGAACCCAAAGCTAAGCACTTCTCCCATGGCAAGAAAAACCAATCTAGTAGGCCAAACTAAACTGATAATCGAAGAGACTTGCAAAGATAACCAATCATACATAAAATAATTCAGAGAAGATTCAAATATTATTCATAGATACACTTGATCATAAACCCACAATTCATCGGTCTCAACAAACACACTGCAAAAAAGAAGAAGATTACAACGAATAGATCTCCACGAGAGAGGGGGAGAACTTTGTATTGAGATCCAAGAAGAGAGAAGAAGCCATCTAGCTATTAACTATGGACCCGAAGGTCTGAGGTAAACTACTCACACTTCATCTTAGAGGCTATGATGATGTAGAAGCCCTTCGTGATGAAGGCCCTCTCCGGCGGAGCTCCGGAACAGGCCCCAAGATGGGATCTCGTGGATCAGAAAGTTGCGGCAGTGGAATTAGGTTTTTGGCTCCGTCTCTGTTCGTTTGGGGGTACGTAGGTATATATAGGAGGAAGAAGTACGTCGGTTGAGCTTCGGTGGGCCCACGAGGGTGGGGGCGCGCCTGGGGGTATAGGGCGCGCCCCCCTACCTCGTGCCCACCTCGAAGCTTCCTTGGCGTAGGGTCCAAGTCTCCTGGGTCATATTCGGTGAGAAAATCATGTTCCCGAAGGTTTCATTCCGTTTGGACTCCGTTTGATATTCCGTTTCTTCGAAACACTGAAATAGGCAAAAAACAGCAATTCTGGGCTGGGCCTCCGGTTAATAGGTTAGTCCCAAAAATAATATAAAAGTGGAAAGAAAGCCCAATATAGTCCAAAACAGTAGATAATATAGCATGGAGCAATCAAAAATTATAGATACGTTGGAGACGTATCAATGAGCTGCCTTCCGTCAAAAGAAATTCCAATTCTTACAAGGTTAGGCGACTTTATTTAGAGACAACCGATTCTAACTGTGAAAACAAGCACCACGCACTCTAGCGCAGGGCAACTAGAGTGGATGATGTTGTGCAATGAGGCCTCAGATATACGAACCCGCACATGTGGAAGTTTCTTGAGAAATGGGAGTCAAAGGTTTAGTACCAGATTGTCTGGTAGGTAGCACTGCGCAAAGGTGGCGGTGTGGAGAGAGGACGAAAACCCCGAGATGGACATCGGTGCTGAGGGCACAAGTTCATGGCGTTCGGTATGTGGTATGTGATTTCCAGGGGAATAGTAGAACTCAAGCAGCTGTAGTTCTATGAATTCAGGGGATTCCAGCCAGGCGTCCACCGTGCAGGGCATGGTATGCTTGCTCAGGTAGCATGACGGGATGCGGAGGCTTTGAACGGAGCCCTGGTGGGAGGAGATGATGGCTCTGGGGATTTCAAAATCATTGAAGAGAGATAGCTGACGACAGTCAAGATTAAGGGGAACGGCGCGCCATAGAGGGCGCCACCGAATTGAGAGGACTTGGGTGCGGCAGCAATCCTTGGTGGGGAGAAGCGAGATGATCTCCCCAAGGATGGCGTCCGGGAGATCGCTGATGCGGTCCACCCAAGATTCTACGGGTTCGTGGGATCGGCCGACTCCATTTTCCTCGAGGGCGTCGCGCCGCACTCACGGATTTGAGCAAAGTAACGAATTACGAGCTGGGGTTTTCTGTAGGAGTGAGGTGAGGAATTTGGGGGTACGAGTGGAGCGAGCTGACGTGAGGTGGGTGGGAGCGAGGAGGAATAAGAGCACCTAGGTTTTTGAATTGATTTTACTATTTACTAGTGTGGATGGGCTGTTTTGTCTTGGGACCCAAGAAACAATTACTACTAGTACAGTGGAGACACTCTACAGCTACCCAGAAAAACAATCACTACTAGTATAGTGGAGACACTCTACCGCTTTTGGCTCCTCCTAGGTCATTGAAACGTCTCCCTCTACTGAATGTCGTTATACTTTTGTCCACCGACATGCAGGCCATGCAATGCGCGGGCCCAAATGCCATCCACCAAATTAGAAGGCAGTATTCAGGCGGAGAGTCACCCCGGTCGTAGCGCGGCAGTAATGAGCCGTCGTATCACAAAACCCCATCTCCCCGCAGTCTAAGTTTGACGGACGAAGCAACCATCATTTCACTCTTCGCTGAATCCCCTTCTCCCTCACCGTCTTCAAGAAAGGCAACACTTGCATCTACCACTGTTCTTCTCTCCGAATGAAGGGAAGGTAAGCGGATCCGTGATGTTGGTATATTTTCGTTCAGAGAAAAAAATAACTTTTGCAAAGCAGTAACCGATGCTCACTCTCTTTTTTGTTTCATTGTCATTGTGATTCTGTTTTCCTTTTAGTGGACTCCTAGTATTCGTCAGTTTCATGATGGACCAATGAGAACCAAGCAAAGATCTGCCGATATTGGAGCAGACGCGGGAGGCTGATCCCCATGAGACAAAGA
>NC_041390.1:64565350-64601671 GCF_002162155.2 Triticum dicoccoides | reverse complement strand
TTTCCTTCTTTGCCGATCTCGATTGTGGTTTTTCATCTAAGTATGTGGTGATTTTTTTTAGAAAAGGAAGTATGTGGTGATTAATAATGCACAATTTTATTAGCTTCGATGCCATGGTATACGTAGTGGTTTAAATAACTTGTGTTTCTTATACTGAAAAGTAATTCAGATTTTGTTTCTGTTTCAATTAGAGCCCTGATGCAGACAAGGATTGTGTGGTTGTACATGTCACTCTCTATGAGGCGGACGACCTGCATATACGCACTGGGAAAACAGAGTTCTTAGGCTGTTGGATCATGGAAGCCATTTGCGGTTATACCAATGAAGAGTTGTATTCCAGCCTCACTATTATCAGGCGTGTTGTCCAGGGTGTACTGAAGCACAAGAAGTTCAAAGCTACTCCTTCGTTTGTGAGGAATACTGTTCTTGTCAAGCTTACGCAGGAAGATGATGTGACATGCCTCCACAAACAAGTTTATCAGTGGCAAGGCCACAAGGTTGTCTTCATGAAGGTTCACATGATTGAGCTACTGCGGGACGTCCTCGATGATGTTCATGGCAAGGTACGTCTTGTTTCCAGCCCAAATTAGATCTAGGCATGAAATAGTTGCCCCAACTAGTGTTTAATAGTAGTTTGGATTGTGTCTAATTATTCGAACCTTGCCTGTTATCGACCCCTCTGGGGGCTAGTACTCTGTTTGAATCTGTCTATGGGAACTGCTGCTACTTTTGTGTGCCCGTGAATCATGTGAGAACCATCGTAGTTGTTGCCGAAACAGATGCGTCCTCACTAGTTTTTTCATGAATATGGCATGGTAAGACATAAGTTGTCACAGTTTATCATACGAGCAGTGTGTGTTTTGATGAAATAGAGCACTCGTTCGAGAACCGTGCACCGACGTATATATAAGTACGTGTAAACACTGTTGGTGCTACCCCACTTGTAAGCAGTTGTGCAAAACACAGCACATTGGCTCAGCTCGCTTCAACACTAGGCTATCGACCAGCTAACAATCAACAATCTACTGTCTGACATATAAGCAACTATATATCTTGTTACAGTGGTTCATGTAGTTAATTGAGGCCACAATGTAATAAATTCCAAACGTTCACACGCAAGTCTAGCGCTCATGTGGAACAATCACATTAAACTCGTCTTCATAAAAACATGAAAAGCATAAGTTAAGCAATTTTATACATCTCAATGATTCATAGAACATAACAAACATATACTAGTTCACAACAAAAGAAAAAGTTGTGAGAAGGTTTACAAATCAGGAAAAAAAGCAAGGCTTCTCTCTGAGCAAAGGGCCTCCCGGCAGGCTTAAATTTCCTGGAGTTCACTCTAGTTTTTCTTGTTGCCACCATTCAGGGTTAGGTTCTCTCATTCCAGAATAACCAATTATAATTGTGGTATTAGCTGGAATGCTGAACTGAACCATGTAGTGTACTGACCAACTGAAATGCTTGTGCATTCCACTAAATTTAAGTACCGCTATTTGTAGAAATAAGCAGACCACAATGCCTCTTGTCCATGCACCTGTCCAAAAAACTGTCGTGCTGCCGTTCCATCTAGTCCTTGGTCCATGGATGAACTGGTAGAAAGTGCATTCCGGACTAGGATGCAGTTGTTTTCGCTCATCCCTGCACTGCAATCAGGAAGTAAAACGTATGAATCAGCTTCTTTTAGATTGCGTTGGTCATTCTACCTTAGTTACTACCAATGTAGGGATACCTTGAAGACTGGAGGTTAGACGACGACAACGAGGGATAGCCATCTCATTTTACACAGTTGTACTAAAACTGAGGTATGTGCTTTTGATTGCGCGGATAGAAACGATATGGAGACAGACATCCCGAAACGATATGGAGACAGACATCCCTATTTGCGCAAATAAGATATACGGTTATTTAAACAGTGACAGATATTACTACTTTCCCTCGTTTCCTCTTAGAACCAAGTTCTAGATTCATGCTACAGCTTTCCCACTTTCTTCCCTATTTGAACCAATGCTTTGAGTCGACTGTATGAAATAGCTTTATTTCTAATCTACTACTACTATAATGCGGCAGTTTTGAAATTGGATTTACCACTCCATCTTCGGTTCTCCCGCCCAAACAAGCATGGCTCAAAATCCACCATTCATTTCCCCTCTCATGCATATCACTGCCGTCCATCAAATAAAGGATGACATGATCTGACGGCTAAGAGCTGCCAGATTCGCTCCCACTCCTTGTGCACATGGCTGACTCTGCTCTCCAAGTAAACAAATAAATAAGTCCCCATTGAATCTGGATTGCACCTACTAAAGTTGAGAAATGTCTAGAAACTGCTGCCACCTCCTCACATGCAAGTACGACAAGTTGGCAAATAGCTAGCACATTTTGGTTCCCCGTTGTCACCTGGGAAATAAACACTCTACTACTGACTAATTTTTTAGATTATTGTAAAAATGGATTTTTTAGATGCCGCTATACTGCAAAGTTTACACTGTTCACATAACATAACATTGCATGGCTGATGCTAGCTAAAGTTTTATTCTACTTCATCGAGAAATCTAATATTTTTATTATTCGCAGAAAAAGTGTAATTTTTTATTTCAGTGATACATAAGCTATACCTCAAGCTAATACAGGACATGAGTGTCTGTCAGACCAAAATGACTTATTTAGTTGCACAAAATAGTCCATAAACATGCATGTAAACCGTCAAACAACTCTGGAACTATACATCAGTGGAACCCAGGAAATAGCATATAATAAAACTACAGCTTTTATCTTGTAATCAAATTCTTACTTGGAACTCAGTTTGATTTGTGCAAGTGATTTGCTTCTTATTTCAGAATAGTCCTTAGATCATGCAAACAAACACATTATGATATCTACTCAAGATACGAGTACCCATTTCTCTCTCTAAAAGAAGGTATATGAGTATCTATCATACAGAACATACGTGCAAAGCACATGCCTTAGTAGAAGTCTAGGTGGCTTTTGAACAGCGGACGGAAGTAGAAAAGGATCCACACGAAGGGAGCTGGGGCAGTAGAGCAAGGCAGGTTTCGAAGGAATATATACCTGAGGGTCGTCGGCATGTCGCAAAGACGGCGTCAGGAGGCCGCATCTTGGCCACAATACAGCAGGGAGGAAGAAGGGGTCGGAGGCCCTCCTGAGCCGGCACTATCTCGGAGAGAACGGCACGGCCGCTGATCGGGACGCGCGGGCAGCCGTTGGTCTCCTCCCTCGCCGCCGACGACAGCGTGAATGATGCACCTACACCCCTGCCCCGGTCGAGGTTGTCCGACCGGATTTGTGACCAGCCGTGAGCTGAGAGAGAGTGTGGCCACCTATGTGTTGCTTAGATCTGGAGAGCATGAGAGAGTGAACGAGAGGAACCCTAGTAAAGCAAGCGCTAAGGCTCCTGCTGTTATATATAGTGGAGTGATTTTGTTGTACCAGCTTCAAAAAAATGCGCTCCTACATGTACCCGCGAGTGGGTGTGAGAGAACTAGTGCGTGTGTGCACCGCTTCTCTTCATGAGAGTACAATATACTATGCCCAAAGAACGCTCGCCACAAGAGTAATAGTACAAGTGTGTGATGTGTGAGCTAAAATAAAATGTGCTTGCCGTCTTTTGTTTTTTAGAAGTTCTGAGGGTAGGGTGTGAAAGCACATATGTGCGTGACGTCTACCTGCAGATAGTTGGTGGGTGCGATGTGCGAGTCTGCGAGAGGACTCGGGGGAGTCATGACTCATGAGGGTGCGTGTGCGTGAGAGAGAGGGGGGCACGTATCAATGCAATGCATGTGTCCGTAAATCATTATCCGACAAACATTCGCCACAAGCCTTTTCCTGACGAACGCCGTAAGGACCGTTAGATCGGCATCCGACAGTGTCAGTTTTGCCATGTCATTTAACAGAACAGCCACTCCTCCTACACACAAATCTTCCACGTGAGTGTTAGCAACTGCCGTATGCTCCCTCCGTTCCGAAATGCAGTGCATATAGCTTTATTGAAAATTCGAACCTCGCAAACTTTTACCGTGTTTTCATGTACCAAATTGCACATGTAGAATACCATGTATATATCATTTCATTCATCTTCGAGAGGTAACTATAAAGTTGGCTGAGGAGTCTACAAAGGAAGACCATCGTATCACCCACAGCAATTTCAAGCATCCTTTAGTGTCGAGGAATATCAAAGGAACTCTATATGATATGATTTTTATAGGATTTTTTCCTTTAGAGCCAATTGGTTCATAGGAATAGATTCATATACTCCACATTTCAAAGGAAATAAACATGATATCATTTCTATAGCTGTAGAGCCACTTGGTTCATATGAATGGATTCCTATACTCCCTTAATTTCAAAGGAATATAAACATTAGCGTATATTCAATAGAAAAGTTCCCATGATATGAACGAAATTACATATCTTTTCTAATCCCTCCTCATAGGAATTGAGAAACATGTCATCTCTATATTCAATAGAAAAGTTCCTATGATGTGAACCAAATGACATCTCTTTTCCAATCCCCTACTCATAGGAATTGAGATGCTCCATGTCATCTCTTTCCCTACAACTTCCATGTATACATCTTCTATTCCTAAATAGATAGTACAACCCACTAGTAGCTTTTTTCCAAAACATGCAACTATGGCACAAGAACTATACAGCATGCCAATAACTTTGAAAGATGGTCGCTGGATGAAGCTAACCCGACAGTGCAGAGATAGGCAAATCCGAGCACTATTGGCCGTTGGATATCATCAACATTCCACCAGATCGGCCACATGTACAATTTAGAAGACTCCATGGTTGAACTTAAGCATAATGCACAAACCTCAAAACACAAGCACTTCTCCTTTGTTCTAGAATCTTCTGTATCATAATTGATTATTTTTTCTAAATGAATTGCCATTATTTGTTTTTTACTTTATGATTTACTCCCTCCATTCCAAAATAGATGACCCAACTTTGCATTAACTTTGTACAAAGTTAGTGCAAAGTTGGGTCATCTATTTTGGAACGGAGGGAGTATAATGCACAACCCCATGAATCTTAACATTTTTATAAAACTTATTGATTTTGAATGAGATGAACTATAAGAACTAAACGAACATCTACATCATGCATATATGACTCAAAGCTTTACATCCTATAGTGTGTATTTATTCATAATTTGGTTTCGAAATCTCATGCGTTCAATACATGTGTACCTTACTAGTTTTGAGTAGAGTAGAAAATTTCACGCGGCCTCGGGTATATCAAAATGCAGGGCCCATGCCTCATTGCCTTTCGGTCGAACCTACATCCACAATTTTTTGTACGTACTATATCTCCACTGGTTCCCGAACCCAAAATGTTGCCTCATTCCCGTAGAACCAAGCGGCCCACACATATTTAAGGCGTCGGCTCGAACCCGTTTACTATGACGTGGCCCCGCACCCCGTAGTACTCCTACAAACCCTGCCACCGCACTCATCATCGGTTTTCTTCAAGAGGACGAGGGAGAAGCCGATTTGTATATGGAGGCGCTTTCAAAAAAAGGATATGTAGTGGAGACCTCTTCCCTATGGTGCCCTAGGTAGCTGCCGCACGAATCATTGTTTTCTCTTTTCTTTATGCTCTTGCGCCCTAGAGTGAAATGATGGTTGCTTTGTCCGTCCAGCTTAATGCGGGAAAGGTAGGGCTTTGTGATTTGACCCCTCGTCGCTCATTTTATACTACTGCGTAGCTACGACCGGGGTGCCTCCAATTCCAACCGCTGCTCCGAAATGTAATTTGGTGCATCGCACGTGGAACAAGACGGTGGATGAGCCACATGTCGACCAAAGGGGTCCTGTTAAGTGTGTCGCCATTTCGTGTGCGGACTGACCCTGCTTGAGTTGCTACGCCAACACGATAGGAGCAGCCTACCACTTGGTTTTGCTCCTAGGTGAATCCCGACTATATTGATCTAAAATGATACGTGTTGAACTACCCTGTCCGTCTCGGTTTTTTTATTTTCAGGCGTCTCGATTTATAGGGCCTGCACATAGTTCTAGGTCATTCATTTGACTAACTAAATATGAGTTACTATGTCACAAAAAGTATATCATTGGATTCTTAAGCGGATTTAGTTGTATTTAAAAGTCGAGGGTGGGGCTTTTCCTGCACGGTAGGCGGCGGGGCAGTTCCGCCTAGTTGGTTCGACAGAGATGCGAGAAGATGAGGGAGTAGGCTGCTGCAAACATAGGGCTGTGTGATTTGACAGCGAGTTACTGCTGGACAGGTGGGGCCCCATGATTTGACTTGCCATTATTATTTTAATTGCGGTGCTACGACCGGCGTGAGTCTCCCAGATTCCTGACCACCTCCATATAGGTGCCTCTCCCAATGCTCCACCATGTAGTAGAGGCTGGCTCTTGCATGAGAGCTCACTTCTCCACTTTTTCCTTGCCTCTCTTTCCTCCACATATGCAAAAAGGCCATGTAAAGTGCACTATTGTACTTACTTTTACTTACTCCTACAGGTGCTTAAGCTTTCCACGTAAGCATAAAGTCTGATGTGGCAAGTTAATCAAGAAGAGAGAGACCAGTTTGGTGACCCAAGGAAGAAACGGTGCTAAGCGAGTGTACCTAGGTGAAAAGACAATTTTGAGTCTATAGCTAATTAAATGAAGCAAAGTTAGCAACACCATTTCATTGGAAGAGGTCACTCCTTGGCAAATGCAATAAATACACGTGCTTAGCACTGTTTCTTCCTTGAGTACGAAGAAAGAGATAGAGAGGAGTAAAAAAATAATACACTTATAGCCAACCATGTTATAGTATGAGTGACTAAGTGATGACTATGTATGACATGCAAACATCAGATAGCCTAACGCAACATGTTAAATCTCCAAGGGCGCGACCGCGCGAGCGATGCGACGGTCGTGGTAGGCGCGATCATGATACGGGCTGCTGGCAGCTCTTGGATCTAAGATCAAACAGTCGCATGATAAGTTGCTGAAAATTTGCAGAATAACCCTCCAGGATAGGATATGCAACCGTTCGATCTCAGATCCAAGGGCTGTCAGAAGCCCATATCATGGGAGAATGGAAAGCCACTACCCTGCCGTTCGCACGCTGGTAGTTCACTCCTACTCGTCCCTGCACGTCCTTCAATACTATGATAGTTCACTGCAAGTCGTCTCGTCCATTCACATTACGGCAGTTCCACTAATCCTAACCCTCCTCCCAAATCCATGGCGTGCCAAATCTCCACGATCGGTGGTGAGTACAAGGTTCGAACCATCACCGACGATGAGTTCGACTTCATCTACACCCGTTCTTCCGCGACGGTGAAATGATGCATTTCTCGCTTCAGACGCATGTTCGAAGACTCAGATGATGAGTGGGTCATTGGGCTAGATGTTGAGTACACCACAGTCCTGGGACGAGAGAAGGATCTATAGGACAAAGAGAGGAAGAAGCCCGCCGTGATCCAGGTTTGCGTGCATGACTTTTGCTTGGTCTACCACATATGCCATGCTAACGTTGAGTGCCATGATTTTAAGGACTTCCTCGAGAGCAACCTAGTCAAATTCGTTACTGTATACTTTGGTAACGACAAAGAAGTCCTGCGTCAGATAGGCCTCATTGTAGGCAACACCTTCGACCTCTAGAAGAATCGGCTGGTGTCCTCTCGTCAGCCTTCAATGCTGACCCTGGCAGGAGCCATGGTTCATCCTTCGTACGGTGAGCTGGAGAAACCTCATTACATGTTTCATCGTCATGCATGGCAGCGGAATGTACTAGATATAGACTACATCCACTACGCTGCAATGGGTGGCTACCTTTGCTTCAATATCTACAAGGGTTGGATGAAGAGCAACAGCCAAGTGTGCGATTCAAGCAAAGAAGTATCGGCCAAGAGGAAGAGGGACAAGGACGAAGTCGAGGACGTGGACGAGGACTCCGAGTAAGGTGGCAATGTCATTGCTCATGGTGGTTCTAATGCAGTGTCTACCGGAATAGTTGCAAGGTTTAATTTCAGGTGTTCTTAATTTAATTTGAGGGGTGTGTTGTGCTGAGCCCCCAGCAGAACTATGTTATGTTTCTTCTCGTTACTTTAACTCTTTAGTACGTACATCCTAGTATTTATTACATTTCATCTTTTAGTTGGTATAGTACTACCACTCGTTTTTTCACATTATATACGTACACTATATATGGCCAACATCATATAGCCAGCAGTTTAGTTGTCAAAGAATTTCAGGGTGCTTAGTTTCGTCAAAGAATTCCAGGATGCTTAGAGGGTGCTTGGATCCAAGGGACTTATTTTAGTCTGACTAAAAATAGTCTCTTTAAGAGGCTAAAGTTCCAAGCACCCCTGACTAAGGCTGGTTGTAATGGGGAGTATCATATACTAGTATCATCCATATGATACTAGTGTATGATACTACCTCCCTAATGCATACTATCACATATAATATCATGTAGTACTTTATTTATTGCCATGAATGACACAAAGTAGCATAGCAACTATTATGATACGGTATCATGATATGATACTCCACCCTCTCTTTCTTCATTTAATACTATGACACCTCATCAAAATTTCCTAGTTGGCATGCATGATACTAGTTATGATACTACCATTACGACCAGCCTAAAGAGGGGCTAAAACTAGTCTTGAGACTAATTTTTTTTGTCAGGGGTACCCCTAGTAAAATGTGGATTAGTCCTCTCTCTACTCATTTAACTCCTCTCCTTTAACACAGGCGAGTTCTGGATTGGAGGGTTTGGAGGATAATAAATGCTCATTAACTTGAATTTAGCCTTTTTAGTATTTGGATCCAATCATGGGTGAGGCTAGCATGTTTTAGTCCCACTACTTTTAGTCATGGGACTAAGACGTATCCAAGCATCGTCTTAGTTTTATTTGAGGGGTGGGTTGTGTTGGACACCATTATTGTGACTAGCCTTTTTAATAGTACTATATGCATAATTTGGCGACGAGCGCTCTCTATATGTACCACCTTTTTTTTAATTTCAATTTTTGCACCATGGTGCAATCCATCGATAGTACTTCTGTAAAAAACTATACATTTTTAAAAGGCTAGAGTACTATTCATCACATATATAGCCAGTTAAATTCTCAACCTAGAACGACGTGCATGCCATGTAGTAAACCGATACTCCCTCCTTTCTGGTTTATAGGGCTTATCTCAAAATTTTAGTTTTTTCATTTTATAAGGCTCAATTTGGTTGTTTCCCATCACATGTTCAGACTTCAAGGTGCATTAAATCATTACATGCAAGTATTAAGAGAAAACTGACCAATGCATGCACTTTATGGATGCATGCATTGCAATTAATGCATTCGTAAACATAATTTTTTGAGGAAAACAAGAGCATTAATTGGGTGCTTTTGCAAACTACAAAAAATATTCCACCACTCATCATCTACCTTGGTTGGTGAGATTTTTGAATTGAGCCTTATAAACCGGAAAGGAGGGAGTATGTAGGAAGTATAGTAAAAATGAGGTGATTTTACCGAGCGATCGGCGGGGGAGCATGGCCTGTCATGCGGTCCCAGGTGACATGTGGGCTCTTTGGGTGCATGGCATGCATATCAGTGACCCAACGCAGGCAGTGCATAGTAGAGGAACCTTTGGTGGGCCAGGGCGGTCAGAAGCGGGCATTTCATAAACCAATGATTGTTCATTGAGTGTTACGTCATCTTTTTCATGTAGATAAGCCTACTATGTTGATAGCCCGTTCGATACGCTGTGATTCATAAAGACCGCTGCAAACATCAATGTTCTGCTTATCACAGATAAGATTGATTAATACCCGTAACAATCCATGTCCTTAACAAAGAGTGCATGCACGCATAGGTTGAACGTGTGTCTTGCATCATGTGCTGTGTGCATGCAGGCATGCGAGTGTTGCGTGCGTGCAAGGGTACGTTTCAGTGTTGCATGCATGGGTGCATATGTGCGTGTGTTCGTGAGTGCATATGTACGTCTCAGTGTTGCACGCCAGCATGCGTGTGTGTGTACGTGTCAGTGTTGCACGCCGACATGCGTGCGTGTCTTGCGTGCGTGCGTGTGTACGTGCGGGGTGAGGCTACACGTCAGTTGACTGACTTTTTCATCTCTGGTCATTAGATTTTCCAGCCGTTGGATACGAAATCAAGGGCCCCCTAAGCCGCCAGCCACCACTAGCCGAACCGCCAGCCCCCGCTGCCCGCGGCCGGCCCGCCCTCCCCAAAACCACTCATTTATTACCATTTTTGTCCTTCATATATGCGCTGATGGGTGGGCCCTATGGTAATGTGCGCTGCTGAATGTGGACCGTTTGACTGGTCAATTGATCGTGTTATCAACAAATTACAGAGCTGTATGGTGAGCCAGTGACCGTATGATCACCCTAAAATGTACTCCTATTTTTTTAACACAGTACAGACTCAAACTACCATTTCTTTCTTTCATATACGGGCTGACAGGTGGGCCCCACGGTTACGCGCCCCGATGGTGCAACACTAGTTGCGCCGCGTGGAACGTTTGACTGGTCAATTGATTGTGTCATCAACAAAATACGGAGTTGTACGGGTGAGCTAGTGACCGTATAATCATGATATGTATTTGTTTAACACGGTACAGACGCAAGGGCTCATATATACGCGCAAGCACTCACCGCTATAAGCGCACACACGCGAACCCTACCCCTATGAGCACCTTCGAGAGAGTGGGCCAGCATATTTGATCTTGAGATTTTACGAAGTCACCATAGGCGCCTCGTAGTCGAGTGGAACGTCTCCTCCCACTGAACGTACGTCGCCGGAAAATACTGAAATTAACACAAGATAAATGCGAGCACCGGGACTTTAACCTTGGTGGGATCGAGAAACCACTATCCTCTAACCATCCAACCACATGTTGGTTAGCACGACAAAATGTATGTGGTGACCGTATGAGCTTAGTCTGAAGTCCAGTGACCATATCATGCTTTCGCTTCAAATACAATGACCGTAAGTGTCGTCAACAAAATACGGAGCACACATCAAATGCAAAGTCCGTCAGTGTCATCAACAAAATATGGAGACGTATCGTGAGCTAGATATCATTGTACTATTGTATATGCCTATTTTCTTAGTGGCCGATTGCGTGTGTGGTGTGGTGGGCACATCATTTTTGTGGTGGGTCAACATGAAGACTCATGGGTCGGTTCCATCCTGCGCCCACATATAGGTTGGACCGAGACGTGTTATACGAAGACCCATGTGGAGGACTCGGCGTACAACACGAAGCTACCAGAGTCGCGGAGGACTCTATCCCCACTGGTGATAAGCCGACTATATATGATTTGTAACCCTAGGCCCTTAGTATGTTATACAAGCTTGGGGGCTAGTTCGTCGATAGTATACACACACGCACAATGCCTAGTATTCACGTGTACTTTGTACACACCCCTATCACTAATATACAGTACCAGGAGCATGATCTTTCTTCAACTGCAATTGAATTCTAGCATGTGCATGTGTTTATTTCATATTATCGATCCATAGAGTGAGGGCGGTTTGAAATACAGGCAATGGATGCTTTTGCAATTCATATATAAACATTAATTAGTGCACTCCATGTTGCTAGTGTGAAGCACTTTATACATTTGTCACTTTCATGGATACATTCCAAATTCCTAGCTATGAAATGGAATACATGTCGAATTCAACATAAAGAGGGTTTTGAAGATTCGAATTCATAGGAAGTGCATTCATCTATTTGAACCCGAGATAATGGCATTTGTAAATCAGATGTTAAAGGGGCATCAATCTTTGTTGTGAGTTTGAACATGCTATGTATATTCATACGCATATATAACTTTTTTTTACAACCAAGGACATTGTATCTGGAACCATGCATGAACTGAGGTAAGTTGCATATTTTTTAATATATACTCGTGTACAATGTATATTCAAATGTACCCCTCCATTCCAAAATAATCATAGCTTTTGGGTTTTCAAGAGTAAAGATTTGTGAAGTTTGACAAATCCTGAAAGTTCAATTCAAGAGAACCGAAAATGTTAAATGCTTCTGCTCCCAAATATTGAGGGCTCCTTTCATTCAAAGGAATTGCATAGGATTTTTGGAGGATTTAAACTCTTAGAAAATATTCCTGTGATGCTCATTTGATTTGTAGGATTGGCATCCTTGGGAAATTTTCCATATGATCCATTTGTACTACATTTTGGAGGAAAATTTCCATCCACTCAAACCTCTTTGTAGAATTCCTTTGTTTTTCCTATGCTATCAAACATTCTTTCAAATCTTGTAGGATACTATGGGACATGTCACCCTATTCCTGCATTTTTCCTATTCCTTCATTTTGACAATCCTGTGAATCAAAGAGGCCCTGAACGAAGCGCCAAACAGGCCTCTGGTCACCCGAAACCACGCGAGACTAATGTTTTGGTGGTAGGAAATTACTGTCCTGACTCTGGCCCGTGTAGCCTATCGGCCCGATGTCCAAAGGTCTAAACCGGGGTAGGTTGTAACTTCACCAAGACGCCAGAGAAGCATTCGTACGCCGTGGGCGCCTACCCATGCGCTCGACCAAAATCTGTCCCGCCCACATTTGGGACACCTGACATGACTGTCCTACCCCCAACCCGCAATATGTCCGAAATTTTAGATGGGGGAAAGTTTGTCACTTTCCCCAAATTTCAAACAAGCGTGTCTCAAACCGAAACATTGTTCCCCCTTAGTTCCTGGCCTCCTTCCGTTTCCCCATTCATACTCTGTGGGCGCGAAAGCGCCCTCTCCACCAGCCACGAAACCCCAGCATCCTCCGTCCTCCACCCCATAGCGGCTAATAGACCGCCGCCCTCCTCCGTCACGCCGGAGCCGGTACCCTGACATTGTCATCCAACGCAACCGCAACCACAACGCCCTCAAGGACTTAGCAGCTGAAGCCGAGGCAGAGCTACCCCCACGATGCCGACGTTGACGTGCGCCGTACCAGAACCACTCCGACCACGCCGTCCTGCGCCTCACTGCTGCGGCTCCACTGTCGCAACCGTCCACCGCACCGGAGCTGTTCCCGCTACGCCACTGTTCGCCGCCTCCGATCTGCTTCCCTGCCGCCGATAGACGGCCACCGACCACACTCAACAACTTGGCCATGGGTTCGTCCAAGGCTGCACCATCCTCCACAACTTCTGCTTTCTGGCGAACAACAAGAAGATCGTCGGAAAAACAGAAGGAGGACACATCATTGCCAACAGAAAGAGGTATTCCTCTTCCCTTATTCGTGCAAATCTTATGTCTCCGCTCACACCGTATTCATCCCACGAAAGAAACTAGTTGAGCGCTTCTTACTACATCTTCTTCGTGATACTAAATGCACAAGGTTTCCTCCCTTTTACAATTTCACCTTTGCTAGAGGTTAGTAGCCCGCCTGGATTTCAATTCAGGGTCAGTCGAACCGCAATTGAAAGAAGCAGCACCCGCTTAGGCGCACGGAGCACCTAGTCCGCCTGTTCCCCGGGGAAGCGGCGCATCAGTGTCTATCATAGGGGTGTGGGGCGCAGGAGCTGCTTGCGCCCGATATGGAGGTCGGCGGGGCTTGAATGGATGGCCGAGGGGCGGAGCCAAGCACGGCGGTGCGGTGAGGTCGAGGGGAGGGCGTAGGCAAGGGAGGAATACTGGGCCGGTGGTCGCTGGCGTTTCGAGGAAGATCGTCAACACTGACTCGCTGGAGGTAGATGAAGGCGATCTTCCCATTCTTTGTACATCGGATGGTGCAGAAAAAATGGACTGACCTATTTGCTTTCAGTCGACTGTTATTTTCATAGAATCATGTAGTAATTTAGTGTGCCATGCATGTTGTAGAGCTATCATATGTCTCCCATCATTTATTTCTCATCGACCTGCTACCTGCTACCTTTACACTGTACTAATTGTGCACACACTTCACCCATACTCACACTATTGTTTTTTATGCATGGGTATTTTAGACTCTGACGCAGTGTTCATGAATGCAGAAAAGAAAAGACAGAAGTCGCTCTAGTGTAATTCGAAGATAAGCAATAAGCGTTCCGGCGCTCTAACGGGTGCAATGTCAGCAGTTGGAGACAGTAAACTTAGCTCTGCAGTTGATGATCTCAATTGCCACACACAACCATCCCTGGTGCTTGCTTTAACTTCGCACAGTCAAATGTGGTTGCATGTTGCATATGGTGTCTAGCTTGTATTGCTTCCAATTTGGTTAAATTGCATCTGCTTACTTTACACATTATACATTTGATAATGACATGCCTTCCTGTTTTTGATACATACTACATATGTCTATTAACCATGTTCGTACATCAAACTAATGCTCTTTTGTATCCCTCGTCAATCACTTATGATGAGACAGTCACCCGAGTGGGTTTCTGTGAGATGCCATACTCGTTTAAAGAGTGCAGTGTCATCCTCCCCACATGATTCACAAGAAACAGCAAGGCTAAATGAAGATAGTGAACGTAGCTCTCTAGTTGATCACCGCAATTCCCCCACACCACCATCGGAGGTGCTTGCTCTTACTTGGCAGTGTGATATGTAGTGTTCGTCTTACATGAAAGTAGTGTTCGTCAGTATCATGCATCAATGAATTCTGAAGAGCAAATTTTATTCCTTTTTCTTGTGGGTTTGACTTGACAAGGCAAAATCAAGAAAGAGGAAGGAAAAGAGTAAGGAAGGCGATGATGGTGGTCCTCTGCAGCAACGTAAACAGAGCATCTGTACCGATTCTCTTGTACTGATAGTGCATTACAAGGTTCATGTCTCCGCTCCCCTACTCCACCATCCAAGGTGCTTGCTCTAACTTGGCAGTGTGATATCTAGTTGCATTTTGCATATGGTGTCTAGCTCGTATTGCTCCTAATTAGTGTAAACTGCATCTGCTTAGCTTACACATGATACATGTGAATATGACATGCTTTCCTGTTTTTGGTACATACTATATCTTATGATAAGGCACTTTTCTTGTGTATCCCTCATCAATGCTCCTAATTTGTTAAATTGCATCTCCTTAGCTTACACATTATACATGTGAATATGACACGCCTTCCTGTTTTTGGTACATACTACATCTGCCTATCACACCATGTTCTTAAATCAAACTACTGTTCTTGTGTATGCGCCGTCTATCGCTTATGATGAGACAGTCACGCGTGTGGGTTAATACGAGACGCAATACTCTTATAGAGAATGCAATTTCATCCTCTCCACATGATTCTCAAGAAACATCAAGCCTAAATGAAGATATTGAACGTAGTTCTGTACCTGAAGACCGCACTTCCCCTACACCACCATCACAGGTGCTTGCTCTAACTTCGCAGTGTGATATGTGGTTGCATCTTGCATACGGTGTCTAGCTTGTTATGCTTCTAATTAGGGTAAATTGCATCTACTTAGTTTACACACTATACCTGTGAATATGACATGCCTTCCTATTTTTGGTACACACTACATCTATGTGTTAACCTTGTTCTTACATGAAACTATCTCTCTTCTATATCCTGCATCAATCACTTACGATGAGTCACCTTTATTCGTTGCATATTGCATATTATTTCTAGCCTGTTGCCATGTATTACTTCTAATTTGGTCAAATACATTTGTTAGTGCACCCTTTTAATTTGGTAGATTGATATTGGTTTCATCGTTCATATGGTTTCTAGCTTGCAACGATTCTAACAAGTTCAAGCACCTTGTGCTTAGTTTATACTTTATACATCATACATGTCAATATGTCACGCCGTCCTGTTTTTCATATATATTCAATCCTCCTATCATGCGGCTGCCTTACATGAAAGTAGTGTTCGTCAGTATCATGCATCAATGAGTTCTGAAGAACAAATTTTATTCTTTTTTTCTTATGGGTTTCACTTGACAAGGCAAAATCAAGAAAGAGGAAGGAAAAGAGTAAGGAAGGCGATGATGGTGGTACTCTGCAGCAACGAAAATGGAGCATCTGTACCGATTCTCCTTGTACTGATAGTGCATTACACGGTCCAAGTCTCCGCTCCCCTACTCCACCATCCAAGGTGCTTGCTCTAACTTGGCAGTGTGAAATCTGGTTGCATGTTGCATATGGTGTCTAGCTCATATTACTCCTAATTAGTGTAAACTGCATCTACTTAGGTTACACATGATACATGTGAATATGACACGCTTTCCTATTTTTGGTACATACTATATCTGTCTATCACACCATGTTCTTACATGAAACTACTCTTCTTGTGTATCCTGCATCAGTCACTTATGATGGGACACCATTAAGGTGGCAGTGTGATATTGGTTTGCGTCTTGAATATGATTTCTAGCATGTATTGCTTCTAGTTTGATGAACGCCACCTATGACAAGACAATTTTAACTTGGCAGAGTGATATTAACTGCACCTTCCATATGGTGTCTTGCAGTGTTTCTAATTTGTTGAAGTGCCTGCTGCTTAGTTACCACATCATAGGTGTGAATATGTCAAGTCGTCCATTTTTCATACATATTCCATCTTCGCATCATGACTTTGCCTTTCATCAGAGTAGTGTTCGTCAGTATCATGCATGAATGAGTTCTCAAGAGCAAATGATATTCCTTTTTCTTGTCGGTATGACCTCACAATGCAAAATCAGTAAAGCTGAAGGAAATTGGCAAGGCATTGGGTGATGGTGGTCCTTCCGAGCAACTGAAATGGAGGTTCTCTACAGATTCTATGCCGCCGTCCTCCCAACAAGATTCGCGAGACAATGCAAGGCTAGACAGTCAACGTAGCTGTGTAGATGGTGAGCACATCTCCCCTACTCCACCATCACAGGTGCTTGCTCTAACTTGGCACTACAATATGTGGTTGCATGTTGCGTATGATGTCTAGCTTGTATTGCTTCTAACTTTGTTGAATTGCATCTGCTTACTTTACACATAATGCCTGTGAATATGACATGTGTTCCTGTTTCTACATCAGACTACTATTCTTGCATATCCCGCATCAGTCACTTATTATAAGGCACCTTTAAGTCGCCACTGTGATATTGGTTGTGTCTTGCATATGATTTCTAGCATGTACTGCTTGTAATTTGTTGAAACGCCATACAGTTTGAACTTCGCAGAGTGATATTGGTTGCATCTTTCATATGGTGTCTAGCTTGCAGTGCTTCTAATTTGTTGAAATGCCTTATGCTTAGTTACCACATCATAGGTGTAAATATGTCACACCATCCTGTTTTTCATACATATTCCATCCTCGCATCATGTGTTTGCCTTTCATCCGAGTAGTGTTCGTCAGTATCATGCATGAATGAGTTCTGAAGAGCGAATTCTATTCCTTTTTCTTATCGGTTTGACTTCACAATGCAAAATCATTACAGCTTAAGGTAATTAGTCCGGTAGTGGATGATGGTGGTCCTTCGGAGCAACTCAAATAGGGGGTCTCTACAGATTCTACTCCGCCATCCTCCCAACAAGATTCGCAAGACAACACAAGGCTGGACAGTCAATGTAGTTGTGTAGATGATGAGCACATCTCCCCTACTCCACCATCACAGGTGCTTGCTCTAACTTGACACTATTATATGTGGTTGCATGTTGCATATGATGTCTAGCTTGTATTGCTTCTAACTTGAATTGCATCTACTTACTTTACACATAATGCCTGTGAATATGACACGTGTTCCTGTTTCTAGAACATACGTGTACATGATGAGCACATCTCCCCTACTCCACCATCACAGGTGCTTGCTCTTACTTGGAACTATTATACGTGGTTGTGTTTTTCGTATGATGTCTAGTTTGTATTGCTTTTGATTATGTTGAATTGCATCTGTGTAGCTTACAACTTATACCTGCAACGATCACTTACCCATAAGACACATTTAACTTGGGACTGTGATGTAGGTTGCATCTTGCATTGTCTGCTAGCTTGTACTGCTTCTAATTTCTTGAAATGGCTCTTACGACGAGACACTTTTTACCTGATAGAGTGATATTGGTTGCATGTTCATATGGTGCCTAGCTTTCATTTCTTCAAATTTTGTTGAAATGCCTTCTGCTTACTGTTTTTCCATACATATTCCATCCTCCTATCGTACGTGCGAATATGAAACACTGTCTTTTTTTGTATATATTCCATCCTCCTATCCTGCGCTTGCCTTACATCAAAGTAGTGTTCGTATGTATCATGCATCAACCAGTTATGCAGAGCTAATTTTATTCATCTTCTTGTGGTTTTGACTTCATAAGGCAATATCAGAAAATAGGAAGGAAAAGTGTAAGTTAGGGGACGTTGGTGGTCCTCCCCACCGACGCAAACAGAGACTCTCTAGATTTGCCACTGCTACTGCTAATGAAGTTGAAGTCCCAAGTCTACATGATGAGTTCATCTCCCGTACTCCACCATCGCAGGTGCTTGCTCTAAGTTGACAGTGTGATAATTTGTTTCATGTTGCATATGTTGTCTAGCCTGTATTTCTTCTATTTTGATTAAATTGCACCTGCTGAGTTTATACATTATACATGTGCATATGACATGGCTTTCTGTGTCTAGAATACACTGCATCTATCTATCATACCATGTTCTTACATCAAAGTACTGCTGTTGTGTATCCTGCATCAGTCACTCATGATTGGACGCTTCTAACATGGAAGTTTGATAGTGGTTGCATCTTGCATTGATTTCTATGTTGTACTGCTTCTAATTTTTCGAATTGCCACTTATGACAAGACACTTTAAATTGGCAGAGTAATATTGGTTGCATATTTCATATGGTGTCTAGCTTGCATTACTTCTATTTTCTTGAAAATCCTTCTTCTTATTTTGCACATCATAGCTATGAATATGTCATGCAGTCCTGTTTTTTTTACATATTCCATCCTCATACGGTTGTCTTACATCAAAGTATTGCTTGTCTGTATCATGCATCAATGAGTTCTGAAGAGTGATTTTATTCTTTTGTGTTGTGGGTACAGCTTGACATGGCAAAGTCAAAAAAGAGCAAGGAACATAATATAGTAGGGAGTGCTTTTACTCGTCGGGTGAAACGGAAAAGGTTCTGCTGTCGAGATTCTGCTGGTACTTATAGTGCAGTAGAAGGTCCAAGTCCATCGGCTAAATCTACAAAAACAGTATCACCTGCTCCACCAGCTGCATCATCCACTTCAACTGTACCAGCATCTCAACCAGTTACTCGTTCGTTTGCTCCGAAAATGGCCAGTTCCCAAGCTGCCTTCACACCTAACACTACATCCGAAGCACTGCTGACACAACAGGACTTGGCAAGATTAGATGAACCTCATGAGCATCAACACCAAGACGGAACCTGACCGAGTCAAGTTTCAGTTGCATGCTCCTTTATATGTACTCTCACAGTTTGATGTACACTAACACTTTCCATATTCGTTGTTGAACTAGCACCACGGCGCAAGCGGAAACAGACATCAGGGATAATGCTTGATAGATTAACAAAATCTAAAGGAGGAAGAATGGAGATCCATTTTGAGGCAAGTTTAAAAAGGCCACGTGATGCTACAGAGTCAGCCAAGTTAGTATCAGAGGCAGCCGTTGTCGTTAGGTGTCATGCACGTATCCTCCCAACGTGAATCCAGTACAGGAATGAGAAAGACGATACCCAGTTTAACACCTTCTGTAAGTGCATCTAGTGCCACCCCTAGTTGTTTTTGGAGTATTGACGACAAACCTAGTTGAGGGACTAATGTGTTTGTGAGAATTGCAGGATAACACAGGTAGAAGTCCCTCATTGATTCGGTTTTCCTACCAGAGATGACCCCTAAAAATGTATGAAGATATTGATGTCAAAGGTGGTATATGAAGATATTCACATTGAAGACTATGACAAGAGAAGACATCGCATGAAGCCTATGGAGCTCGAAGACTTAGATCTTTCGTAGTTCTTTTTCTTCTTTGTTGAGTCATAGGAACCACCGTACTGTTAAGTGGGGTCCAAGAGAACCAGTCAGAATGACTGAAGTGATGCTTAACCAAAACCTATGTCTTCGAGTGAAGACTATGAGAGCGAATCTTGTCCAGAGTCGGACAAGTCAGCTTTGCTTGTAGCCCAAGTAAAGTTGCCGTGTGAGTTTGAAATATGACCATTGGAACACGTGTCAGTTCCTTAGTGAGCCAGGGTCATTTCAGACAAATCATGTTGGGTTGCCTAGTGGCTATAAATAGCCCACCCCCTACAACCATAAATGGTTGGCTGCTCAGAGTTAGAGTACGGCTTTTGTCAATTGAGAGCAACCCACCTCGAAGCCTTTGAGAGAGAATTCCTTGCGAGGATAAAGCCCTAACCACCCAGAGCCAAAGAGAATTAGGCATCACTTAAGTCTTCTTGTCTGTGTGATCTGAAGACTTATTACACTTGAGGACTGTGAATCCTCCAGCCGGTTAGGCGTCGCGTTCTAAGCATCCAAGAGACATTGTGGATCGCTGGTGAACGAAGTCTGTGAAGGTTTGGGAGTCTACCTTGAAGACTTACCAGAGTGATTGGGCAAGGTCTGTGTGATCTTAGCTCAAGGGGAATACATTGAGGACTAGGTGTCCTGAGCTGCGTGTCCAGGACTTGGTGTCCGGGACTGTGTGTCCTCAGGTTTAAATACCTAGCCGCCCTAACGAGACGTACAATTGTCACAGCAACTGGAATTGGTCCAACAAATCATTGTCTTCAACGAGTCACTGGTTTCATCCTTCCCTTTACTTACTGTTACTGCTTGTGAAGTCTCTGTATGTTTGCACTATCTTTTGTCTTCACTGAGTGACTGCGTGTTCTGTTTGGCTTCATAACATCTTCCTACCTGATCCTCACTACATTGCTGCTATTAGTCATTGTGCTCTCACTCCATTGAATACTTGACTATGGTTTGCCTAGTGTAGTCTACCTTCCGCTGCATGGTAATAGGTTTATTTCTATCGTTTGTCTTGGAAACTTCCACATTTTGAAGACTTTCATAAAAATCGCCTATTCACCCCCCTCTAGTCGATATAACGCACTTTCAATTGGTATCAGAGCAAGGTACTCCCTTGTTCTGTGTGATTCAGTTTAACCACCTGGATTTTTAGCTATGTCGACTGCAGGGATAACCAAAGTCTCCGCTGCGTGCCCCGTGTTCGATGGAACTGAATATCCCTACTGGAAGAATAAGATGCGCATGCATCTTGAAGCCATTGACGTCGACCTATGGTATGTCGTCAAGAACGGCGTTCCCAAGGCTGGAGAAGGTGTCACTGCTGCTGACGTCAAGAAGTTCGTTCAACTGGACTCTACCGCCAAGAATATCATATGTGGTCATCTGACCAAAGGACAGTATGGCCGCATGAGTGCTTTGGAAACATCTAAGCTAGTCTGGGACTGGCTCTCCAAGCTCAACGAAGGCGTCTCAACCCAGAGAGATCAGAGAATCAGTGTCCTTCGCAACCTCTTCAACCGCTTCAAGAGAAATGACAATGAGAATGTCCAGCTCACGTTTGATCGACTCACTGACATCACGAATGAGCTTCAAGCCCTTGGCGCTACTGAGATCACCAAGCATGAAGTCGTCAAGACACTACTGAGATCACTTGACAGTTTGTTTGACACCCTAGCCCTGATGATTCAAGAACGTCCTGATTTCAAGACACTCGATCCGTCTGACATACTTGAGAGGCTCAACACACATGAGTTTCAGCTTTCTGAGAAAAGAGATATCTACGGTCCAAACTATGGGCGAACTCGTGCCTTGAAGGCAAAAGCTGTCTCCTCATATGAAGAAGAATCTGACAGCAGTTCTGATGATCCTGAAGACATTGGAAGGGAACTTGCTATGCTTGTGAAGAAGTTCCAAAAATTCACCAAGAAGAAAGGCTTCAGAAAGTCTTCCTGATCAAGCTCAAGGAATGATGAAGCTTCTGCTCATGACTACAAGAAGAAAACATGTCACAAGTGCAAGAAACATGGCCACTTCATCTCTGAGTGTCTGCAGTGGGACAATGAGAACAAAAAGAAGAAGAAGAGCAAGGAATATGACTCTGACAACAAGAAGAAGAAGAAATACTCAAAGTCTTCTTCCAAGTCTTCCTCAAAGTCTACATCACACAAGAAGAGCTCATCTAGCAAGGCACGTGTGTTTGTTCGCAAGGAAATGGATTCAGAGGAGGAGTCCGCTTTTGAGGAGGCGGAGGTGGAGTCTGGGGAGGAGTCCGATTCTGGCATCGCAAGGCTGGCTACAGCATACGTTGCCAAGTCCATCTTCAACACTGAAGTCAATGACCTCATCACCGACACCGATGCAAATGACAAGGACTACTCCGCTCCTACCTACTGCTTCATGGCACGCGGTGCCAAGGTAAACACACGCACTACTCACTATCAAACATCTAGTGACGATGACTCTGATTGTGGTTCAAAACCAAGCTACAAAACACTTGCTGAAATTGCAACTGAACAACAGAAAGCCATGGAACATATTCAAAAACTGTTAGACAAAAGCGATGATCTGTTAGGCGCTGAAATGACTCGATCTAAGTCCTTAATTGAAGACATAAAAAATCTTCACGTTAAGTATGAGGAACTTGAAAGTCGTCATGAAACGCTCTCAACAACTCATGAAAAGCTTTCCTATGATTATCTTCAAAGGAAGCAAGATCTTGAGAAATTGAGAGCGGCTCATGAAGATCTTCAAAAGGAAAATGAGTCACTTCGCGCCAAAGAGATCAGTTCCGCTCAGGAAGGATTTGACCCACCATCTCTTAAATGCATTGAGCATGATAATGCTACTTTTGTTGCTGAATGTTCTACTGCTGCTACTGTTGCAATATCTTCAACTGTTGATGTGGAAACTAACCCCTCTGGTGAGGATACCACTGCTATTGCTGATGAGAATGCTAGGTTGAAGACATTGCTTGAAACAGGGATGTACAAAAGTCTTAAAGGGCATCAGACACTATGTGATGTCCTCAAAAAGCAGATCTTGAACCGAAACCCGAGGAAAGAGGGTGTTGGGTTTGTAAGGAAAATGAATGCTGATGGCTCTTACTGGAAACCTGAGCAGTACCCCAAAACCACATGAGTTGCTGCAAAGGAATCTTCAACAGATCCATCCACTCTGTCTGGCTTCACTTGTGCAAACCCCATTGTCATTGATGAATCCTTTGATGCAAACCATAAACTGTTTAAGAATCAGAATGGTGAAGTGTTTGCCAGGTGCATTGGTACTAACTGCAGGAATGGACCGCCTATGAAGAAGATCTGGGTTCCGAAAAAGTGTCTGAAGAATCTTCCTGTGAATGTCATCATGACACCACACGTGAAGAAGACAAACCCCAGACCACAGGCTTCATACGGTCCAAAGGCTTCATACAGACAGAGGACTCACCTGAGACGCACTAACGCAAATGTTTTGCAGGGAAACCATACTCAGGCCTGTGAATATGAGTGCGGTTCATCAAACCGCCATGTTCATAAGACCAAGAACTATTCTACTTATTCTTATGAGTACTATTGTCCGCCTGCAAGACTGTTTGCTAGGGCTCCAAAGCCAAAGTTCTTAGATGCTTCACTTAGACTTATTGCTTCTAAGACACCCTTGAAGATGTCGGTGGCTTAGAAAGCTTAACTCTCTTTTGCAGGGAAAGGTCTCCAGCAGAAAACCAAAATTGTCTGACGCTATTGCTGGGGACCTTAAACATCTTGTAGGGTGCTAGATCAAATGCCCGAATGGTCTTACTAGGTACTTCGTTCCTGAATCGCTTGCTACTCTCCATATTAGTCCTAATCTGGATCTAAGCTTTCATAACCCACTAGTTTGTCAAATGTTTTTGCTTCACAATTCTCTTCGTGAAGCCTATCCCCCTAACTGCACTGTAGGGTACGACACCAGTGTCTTCAGAATAGATTATTGATAGTGGGTGTACCAATCACATGACTGGCAAAAGAAGCCTTCTTATGGACTCAACCTTACGTCCGTCCGACAAGAGTCACATGGATAAAGTCATGCTTGTTCAATCCCTTGGCTTCAACTTAATGTCTGTCTCAATGCTTTGCAATTTGAACATGATCGTAACATTTGGAAAGTATCGCTGCCTTGTTCTAATGGAATCTGACAAGTCTCTAGTGTTTGAAGGGTATCGGAAAGATGATTTGTACATGGTAGATTTCTCAGCAGGACCACAGCTTGCCGTATGTCTTCTAGCGAAAGCTTCAGAATGCTGGCTCTGGCATCAGAGGCTAGGGCATGCTGGCATGAGGAACCTCCACACCCTTGCAAAGAAGAAGCATGTCATAGGCATCGAGGGCGTCAAGTTCAAGAAAGATCACTTATGCAGTGCCTGTGAGGCAAGAAAGATGACGAGGGCCAAACATCCCTCGAAGACAATCATGACAACTACTCGACCCTTCGAACTTCTCCACATGGATCTTTTCGGTCCCACTCATTACTCAACTCTTACTACTACTGCTTGTCTCTATGGCTTTGTCTTTGTTGATGATTATTCTAGATATACTTGGGTGCACATAATCCTCTACAAGACTGAAGTGCAGGATGTCTTCGGACGCTTCGCCAATCAAGCAATGAACAACTATGGCGCCAAGATAAAGCACATCAGAAGTGACAATGGCACTGAATTCAAGAACACCGTCCTTGATACATATCTTAATACCTTGGGCATCACACATAAATTTTCAGCCCCATACACGCGACAGCAGAATGGCGTCGTCAAACGCAAGAACAGAACACTCATTGAGATGGCCCGAACGATGCTTGATACTGGCCTGAAGCCATTGATACTGCATGCCATACAATCAATCGTGTTTATCTTCACAAGCTTCTGAACAAGACATCTTATGAGCTCCTTACTGGCAAGAAGCCAAATGTCAGTTACTTCAGAGTATTTGGCACCAGGTGCTGGATCAAGGATCCACATCACACTTCAAAATTTGCACCAAAAGCACATGAGGGTTTTATGCTTGGATATGGAAAGGATTCGCACTCCTATAGATTCTTCAATCTCTTTCATTATAAAGTGGTTGAAATAGTGGATGTGCGGTTTGATGAGACTAACGGTTCACAAAGAGAGCACCTCCCAAATGTGCCAGATGAAGTTCCATCCAGCGAATCAATCAAGCTTATGGGAACCGGAGAAATCATACCCTCTGAAGCTCAACCTGAAGAGGAACTTATCATCTCCACACCTGATCAACCTGAAGACAATGCTCAGCCTGAAGACAATCCCACTAACAATGACAATGATCAGCAAGAGCAAAACCTTCACCCTGTACATCCTCGTGTTGCCAATGAAGTGCAGATTGAGAGAATAATTGACAGCATCAATGCACCCGGTCCGCTCACTCGATCAAGGGCAACTCATCTAGCAAATTTTCTGTGGGCACTTCGCATTCGTCTCAATAACAGAACCCAAGAAAGTTGAAGAAGCCTTCATGGAACCTGAATGGATTCAAGCTATGCAAGAAGAGCTTCAACAGTTTGAGTTGAATAATGTATGGGAACTGGTTAAGCGTCCTGATCCTCGGAAGCACAACATAATCGGCACCAAATGGATATACCGCAACAAGCAAGATGAGCATGGTCAAGTTGTCAGAAACAAAGCTCATCTCATTGCTCAAGGATATACTCAAGTGGAAGGCATTAACTTTGATGAAACATTTGCTCCCGTGGCTAGACTTGAAGACATACACATACTGCTGGCCTATGCAAATCATCAAAACATACTTCTATATCAAATGGATGTGAAGAGCGCCTTTCTCAATGGCAAGATTGAAGAAGAAGCGTATGTTGCACAACCGCCTGGCTTTGAAGATCCAAAACATCCTGACATGGTATACAAGCTCAACAAGGCACTTTATGGCCTCAAACAAGCCCCTCGGTCCTGGTATGACACACTCAAATACTTCCTGAAGAGCAAAGGCTTCATACCTGGTTCCCTAGACCCCACTCTCTTCACGAAGACATATGATGGTGAACTGTTTGTGTGCCAAATATATGTGGATGAAATTATCTTCGGCTGCACCAATCAGAAGTACAGTGAAGAGTTTGGATATATGATGCAAGAGAAATATCAGATGTCCATGATGGGAGAGCTGAAGTTCTTCCTCAGCCTTCAAATACAACAGCAACGCAATGGCATCTTCATATCTCAAGAGAAGTATCTTAAAGATTGCCTGAAGAAGTTCAGTATGCAAGACTGCAAAGGCTTCACAACGCCAATGCTAGCCAAGCATCATCTGGGTCCTGACGACAATGGTAAAGAGTTCTACCAAAAGGTATACCGCTCCATGATTGGTTCTTTGCTTTATCTATGTGCATCTAGGCCAGATATTATGCTTAGTGTTTGCATGTGTGCTCGATTTCAAGCGGCACCAAAGGAATCGCATCACTTAGCTGTTAAGCGAATTCTTCGATATTTGGCTCACACCCCAACTCTAGGATTATGGTATCCAAAGGGCTCAGAGTTTGATTTGGTTGGATTCTCGGATGCTGATTATGCTGGTGACAAAGTGGATCGCAAGTCTACATCAGGCACATGTCACTTTCTGGGACGATCACTTGTATGTTGGTCTTCAAAGAAGCAGAACTGTGTATCTCTCTCCACTGCTGAATCTGAATGCATTGCTGCTGGATCTTGCTGCGCTCAGCTTCTGTGGATGAAGCAAACACTCAAGGACTATGGCATTCATCTGAAGCAAGTGCCACTCTACTGCGACAACGAAAGCGCCATCAAGATTGCCAACAACCCAGTTCAGCACTCGAAGACAAAGCACATTGAAATTCGTCATCACTTTCTCAGAGATCATGTTGTGAAGGAAGATATTGATATCATACACGTCAACACTGAAGAGAAATTGGCAGATATCTTCACCAAGCCCTTGGATGAGAAGAGATTTTGCAAGTTACGGTGTGAGCTAAATATCCTGGAATCCTCAAATGTCCTATGATCAGGCACACATCCTAACACTTATGCATATTGATGACTTAGATGTGCAACACACAAAGTAAAGTATATCTTCAATCAATGAAGACATACATTCTAAGTGTGAATACATTAATGTGGAATTTGACTTTGGAACGCCACGATAATTGTGCATCGTGTCTAGGTCTAATACTTCCTATACGGTGGGTAACGCCACCACCACAAGTTCTGTTCGAAGTGTTTCACTCATGGCGTTACATTTTCTATGTCTTCACATTTGGTTTGGCTTAAATTTCAACATGTCTTCATGATTATCTTCTCTATGTTGAATATATATATATACTAGTGTTCTGTCCTCTACAACATTCACTTATAGCTATGTCTTCATGTTGAGTCTTTTGAACTAAGTGAATGTGATTGGACCCTAACCTCTCTATGCTCTCTATCTCAAACTCCATGTCTCCAAGTCATATGCATTCTATTGAAACTGCCGAATGTCTTCTCTGCGTCCTTGTCAGCAGAAGATACAGAGACAAACATTAAGTCTGTTTTCAATGCTCATTCCTTCACCTGAAACCCGGAGAAGTGGGAACGACCACCCGACAATCCAGGAGTGCATGGGACGTGGAACAACCCCCGATATGCTGCATGATGGCCACGTGTTCCTCAGATGTGAATCGCCAGGGGCACCTATGTAATAACGCAGTGCCGCCCCTGTACCTATAAATACACACCTCACAGCAGTCATTATCTCTTCTTCCACTCTCGCACGAACCCTAGCACCACCGCTAGCCCTCGACGACGCCGGCGACGAAGCGCTTCGCTGCCGCAACCTCTCCGACGCCGTCTTCACGCCGACCGCGGACATCGTCTTCTCCGCCGTCGCCGTAGATGTCCTTCGTCGCCAAGTTAGGGCACGGACGATCGAACTGCTCGGCCTCCTCTTCCACTCCATCTAGCAGTTCTTCGTGTGGTAAATAAAACTTCCTTTTTACAGCCTCCTTGATCTTATAGCTTTGTCATCTTCTACCACAAGCAGTTTCTATTCACACAAGTTGGATATCTTACATACTGCATCTCATAATATGCCTAGTATATTCACTTGTATTTCACAAAGTAGTTAGATTCCTCACTTGTACTGATCCATGGATTCGTACAAATCTGAAACCAACTCCTTATCTATGAGTGAATGTCTTTGCACGATGAGGTCAATGTCTTCTAAACTGATTTATCTTCAAAATCTTCTGAGAATACATATGACCTCTTCCCCTTCCCTCGCACCTTAATGCTGTCACATGTACATGTACGTGGGAGAATCCCTTGGTTCTCATAGTCTGCATTCATTTGCAGAATACTTACAGCATCACATAAATTCTTCCGAAGCCAGTTCCTGTTTGTCCAGCATGCGAAAACCTTTGAAGCCTTTCAGTTTAAAGTTCATGGCTTCAGAGAAATCAGCAAGGAAGGTTGGCAGAAAGCGTCGAGGAGAAACATCAAGAGATCTGCCCGATGACCTCTCAGAGCTGTACAAGACAGATCCTGAAGAGGATTACAATCAGCGCAAGACACGAATCCAATGGATTCGACGCTATTGGGCAGAACAGTGGTTCAAGTACAGATTTGTGACAAAGGAATATGATGAAAAGAATGCCATCAAGCGACCATGGGGAGACATCCTCTACAAAAATCTTCAACCCAGGACCAGAGATGAAGCCATTGAACAAGGCTTCTATCCCTGCATGGTCCGTGGACCACAGCCTGCGGATGCTGACCCATCGTCCCTGCTATGGTGTCGTGACGACAATATGTTTAAGCGCAACTTCCAGTTTGCCCAGAACTCAGCGAAGCAGAACAAGAAGTCTTTGGGATTAGATTTCAACCCTGGTCCCTCTGCTCCCCGTGCCGATGGAACTCGTGAAGCTGAACCCAATATTCTTAGGCCCTTCTACAACTTGGAAGGTCTCAACACTCACATCGTGGTTCAAGGGACAGCCGTGAATGAGCCTGCAGATGACGCTGAATCAGATGAAGCGCCTGCAGCGCCGAAGCCAAAGAAGCTGAAGCAGCCAAAAGCTTCAAAGCCGGCCTCTGCACCAAAAATCTCACAGGCGAAGCCACTGGCAACTGCACCTCCTGAAGACAGTGTGCAGTCTGAAGATTTGTCATGCATCTCCAAGCCCCAGAAGGTCAAGATGCCTCTTCCACACACCGGCCAAGAGCTGACAGCTGCTGCCATTCTGCGCAACGATGCCATTGATCTGTCCAGTGATGAAGATCTTGCAGATGACGCTCTTGAGCAACTCATCAAGAGCAAAGAAGAAGCAAAAATCTTCAATGATCTTGTGAAGTCTCTGTATGTTTGCACTATCTTTTGTCTTCACCGAGTGACTGCGTGTTCTGTTTGGCTTCATAACATCTTCCTACCTGATCCTTACTACATTGCTGCTATTAGTCATTGTGCTCTCACTCCATTGAATACTTGACTATGGTTTGCCTAGTGTATTATACCTTCCGCTGCATGGTAATAGGTTTATTTCTATCGTTTGTCTTTGAAACTTCCACGTTTTGAAGACTTCCATAAAAATCGCCTATTCACCCCCCCCTCTAGTTGATATAACGCACTTTCACCTTCCTTGACCATTTATCCGTAAGTAATGTTATTCATCGCAATTAGTAATATTGTCTTGCTCTGGCCCATACTTTCTAGATTCCTCCTAATAAGACTTACATTCTTTTTTCAACAGATGAGGTTCAAGTTGGATCCGAAAGATGATGCAACTAGACAAGCATGCACTCTTGTTTTTCAGTCTGCTCTACGACAGTATCGGTACCACCTTAGAAAATCTCACTTTGAAGGCAAGGCTAACAATGAAATCGCCCAAACATCTCAAGTGGAATATATTACAGATGAAGACTGGACATCCCTCGTTAAACACTAGTCTGATCCAAAGTATCAGGTAGGCCATATGTATTTGATCAGACCACATATTGAACTTGTATTTATGTATGTGCCTTACAAGTGTATCTTCTTCTAGGCTAACTGTTTGAAGAACAAAACCAACCGTTCTAAAGTGAAATTCCAACAGACCACAGGATCTCGTAGCTATATTGCACACTATGAGGCTCTTGTAAATAGCTACTACTTCCTTCTTTTTTGTGCCATATTATAGTATCTATATTGACTTGTTCCAAATATAGAGGAAATCCCGTGCGGACCAAAAAGAACCTGAACCGAATGCAGTGCAAATCTTCAAGGATTGCCACACCAGCAAGATGAAGGGCATGAGCACACCAGTTCAAGCCACTGTTGTAAGTCCTTACTCCTCCTGCCTTGAACTGATTGGTACTGTGATGTGTTCATTTAACTACTTGGTTTGCAGCCAATGTCAGTTACTCTGTTCACTTTTATTCACATTTGTCTTAACGTATCATTTCACCTTACATGGTTTAAAAGAGATGAAGGATATTCTTTTGGTCTTGATCTGTAATCTGGTTGTTATGTTCACGTGCGCACACAATGATAAAATAGTTTGTTTGTTTTATATTTGTTTCCCATGATATGAATGATGTCATACTATGTTCATCCTACTTTAAACCATGTCTCTTTATCCTTAGATGTCAAGGAATGTGAGGAAATAGACAATACAGTAGGCATGCTACATGGACATATGTTCCGAAAGTGATTTTATTATGTAGTTGGCACTATAATACATGCTAATGTATTACAGTAGTTCACAAAAATAAGTTATGTATAAACGTTTAACCTACTTTGTTTGTTTTTATCTCATTAGTAACTTATCTGGTACACTAATCTACAAGTTCAAACTTTTAGGAAGCTATGAAACAAATGATTGAACATCCACAACCACCTGAAGGTGACGAGGCTACTATAGGCACAATGCCACCTCTTGATGCAGTGCGTCAGTATCCCTCCACTAACAGTGCAAAAAGCACCTTCCTACGTAATTTTGGGTTGGTTGTCAAGGTAACCTTGTCCAAATCGCCTACTGAACAAAATCTTCCTGCTAGACAGAGTGATATATTTGTGCTCCAGACACAAGTCCAATCCCTAGTGGACGTTTTTTCGGAAACAAGAATAGTGGTTGAGAAATGTCGTCAAGATATGAATGGTTTTGAAACCATACTATCAGACATTCGCTTCGTTGTTCAAGAGCAATGGCGGAAAAAGGTGGAGATCGTGCTGCTCCATCAGATTCTACAGCCTGAAATATTAGCACTCAGGTCAAATGATATGTGCTTCTATACATCTGATGGTGCTTTTATCTGGAAGGAGTGTAAACTTTATGCCAACATGCCTTTTGTTGTATGGTTGGAATTTATTTTGTGGTGATACAACATTTATGATGCTGCCTCAGGCTGCAGTAATTACGATGCTATTTTTGTATAGTGTAGGTTTATCTTAGTAATGTATTCGTGAAGGAAATATGCCCTAGAGGCAATAATAAAGTTATTATTTATTTCCGTATATCATGATAAATGTTTATTATTCATGGTAGAATTGTACTAACCAGAAACATAATACATGTGTGAATACATAGACAAACATAGTGTCACTAGTATGCCTCTACTTGACTAGCTCGTTGATCGAAGATGGTTATGTTTTCTAACCATAGACATGAGTTGTCATTTGATTAATGGGATCACATCATTAGGAGAATGATGTGATTGACTTGACCCATTTCGTTAGCTTAGCACTTGATCGTTTAGTTTTTTGCTATTGCTTTCTTCATGACTTATACATGTTCCTATGACTATGAGATTATGCAACTCCCGTTTGTGTGCTACCAAACGTCACAACGTAACTGGGTGATTATAAAGGTGCTCTACAGGTGTCTTCGAAGGTACTTGTTGGGTTGGCGTATTTCGAGATTAGGATTTGTCACTCCGATTAATGGAGAGGTATCTCTGGGCCCTCTCGGTAATGCACATCACATAAGCATTGCAACTAATAAGTTAGTTGCGGGATGATGTATTATAGAACGAGTAAAGAGACTTGACGGTAACAATATTGAACTAGGTATTGAGATACGAATGATCAAATCTCGGGAAAGTAACATACCGATGACAAAGGGAACAACGTATTTTGTTATGTGGTCTGACCGATAAAAGATCTTCGTAGAATATGTAGGAGCCAATATGAGCATCCAGGTTCCGCTATTGGTTATTGACCGGAGACGCATCTCGATCATGTCTACATTGATCTCGAACCCATAGGGTCCGCACGCTTAACATTACGATGACAGGTTCATTATGAGTTTATATATTTTGATGTACCGAAGGTTGTTCAGAGTCCCGGATGTGATCACGGACATAACGAGGAGTCTAGAAATAGTCGAGACATAAACATTGATATATTGGACGACTATATTCGGACACAGGAATGGTTCCGGGAGTTATCGGATATAAAACGGAGTACCGGGGGTTACCGGAACCCCCCCGGGTGTTAATGGGCCCCATGGGCCCAAAGTGGAGCAGAGGAGGGGCGGCCAGGGCTGGCTACACGCCCCCTCCCCCTCTAGTCCGAATTGGACAAGGAGGGAGGGGCGGCGCCCCCCTTTCCTTTCTCTCCTCTCTCCCTTCCTTCCCCCTCTCCTAGTTGGACAAGGAAAGGTGGGAGTCCTACTGCCGGTAGGAGTAGGACTCCTCCCTGGCGCGCCTCCTCCTGGCCGACCGCCCCTCCCCCTTGCTCCTTTATATACGGGGGCAGGGGGGCACCTCTAGACACAACAATTGATCCTTGAGATCTATTAGCCATGTGCGGTGCCCTCCTCCACCATAATCTTCGATAATATTGTAGCGGTGCTTAGGCGAAGCTCTGCGACGGTAGAACATCAAGATCGTCACCACGCTGTCATGCTGATGGAACTCTTCCCCGACATTCTGCTGGATCGGAGTCCGGGGATCGTCATCGAGCTGAACGTGTGCTAGTACTCGGAGGTGCCGTAGTTTCGGTGCTTGATCGGTCGGGCCGTGAAGACGTACGACTACATCAACCGCGTTGTGCTAACGCTTCTGCTTCCGGTCTATGAGGGTACGTAGACAACACTCTGCCCTCTCGTTGCTATGCATCACAATGATCTTCCGTGTGCGTAGGAATTTTTTTTGAAATTACTACGTTCCCCAACAGTGGCATCCGAGCCTAGCTTTTATGCATTGATGTTGTGCACGAGTAGAACACAAGTGAGTTGTGGGCGATATAAGTCATACTGCTTACCAGCATGTCATACTTTGGTTCGGCGGTATTGTTGGATGAAGCGGCCCGGACCGACATTACGCGTACGCTTACGCGAGACTAGTTCTACCGACGTGCTTTGCACGCAGGTGGCTGGCGGGTGTTAGTTTCTCCAACTTTAGTTGAACCAAGTGTGGCTACGCCCGGTCCTTGCGAAGGTTAAAACAGCACCAACTTGACAAACTATCGTTGTGGTTTTGATGCCTAGGTAAGAACGGTTCTTGCTAAGCTCGTAGCAGGCACGTAAAACTTGCAACAACAAAGTAGAGGACGTCTAACTTGTTTTTGCAGGGCATGTTGTGATGTGATATGGTCAAGACATGATGCTAAATTTTATTGTATGAGATGATCATGTTTTGTAACCGAGTTATCGGCAACTGGCAGGAGCCATATGGTTGTCGCTTTATTGTATGCAATGCAATTGCGCTGTAATGCTTTATTTTATCACTAAGCGGTAGCGATAGTCGTGGAAGCATAAGATTGGCGAGACGACAATGATGCTACGATGGTGATCAAGGTGTCGCGCCGGTGACGATGGTGATCATGACGGTGCTTCGAAGATGGAGATCACAAGCACAAGATGATGATGGCCATATCATATCACTTATATTGATTGCATGTGATGTTTATCTTTTATGCATCTTATCTTGCTTTAATTGACGGTAGCATTATAAGATGATCCCTCACTAAATTATCAAAGTATAAGTGTTCTCCCTGAGTATGCACCGTTGCGAAAGTTCTTCGGGCTGAGACACCACGTGATGATCGGGTGTGATAGGCTCTATGTTCAAATACAACGGGTGCAAAACAGTTGCACACGCGGAATACTCAGGTTTAACTTGACGAGTCTAGCATATAACAGATATGGCCTCGGAACACGGAGACCGAAAGGTCGAGCGTGAATCATATAGTAGATATGATCAACATATTGATCTTCACCATTGATACTACTCCATCTCACGTGATGATCGGACATGGTTTAGTTGATTTGGATCACGTGATCACTTAGAGGATTAGAGGGATATCTTTCTAAGTGGGAGTTCTTAAGTAATATGATTAATTGAACTTAAATTTATCATGAACTTAGTACTTATAGTATCTTGCTTGTCTATGTTTGATTGTAGATAGATGGCTCATGTTGTTGTTGCGTTGAATTTTAATGCGTTCCTTGAGAAAGCAAAGTTGAAAGATGATGGTAGCAATTACACGGACTGGGTCCGTAACTTGGGGATTATCCTCATTGCTGCACAGAAGAATTACATCCTGGAAGCACCGCTAAGTGCCAAGCCTGCTGCGGGAGCAACACCAGATGTTATGAATGTCTGGCAGAGCAAAGCTGATGACTATTCGACAGTTCAGTGTGCCATGCTTTACGGCTTAGAACCGTGTCTTCAATGACGTTTTGAACGTCATGGAGCATATGAGATGTTCCAGGAGTTGAAGTTAATATTTCAAGCAAATGCCCGGATTGAGAGATATGAAGTCTCCAATAAGTTCTATAGCTGCAAGATGGAGGAGAATAGTTCTGTCAGTGAACATATACTCAAAATGTCTGGGTATCATAATCACTTGAATCAACTGGGGTTATTCTTCCTGTTGATAGTGTCATTGACAAAGTTCTTCAATCACTGCCACCAAGCTACAAAAGCTTCGTGATGAACTATAATATGCAAGGGATGAATAAGACTATTCCTGAGCTCTTTGCAATGCTAAAATCCGCGGAGGTAGAAATCAAGAAGGAGCATCAAGTGTTGATGGTTAATAAGACCACCAGTTTCAAGAAAAAGGGCAAAGGGAAGAAGAAAGGGAACTTCAAGAAGAATAGCAAACAATTTGCTGCTCAGGAGAAGAAACCCAAGTCTAGACCTAAGCCCGAGACTGAGTGCTTCTACTGCAAGCAGACTGGTCATTGGAAGCGGAACTACCCCAAGTATTTGGCGGATAAGAAGGATGGCAAAGTGAACAAAGGTATATGTGATATACATGTTATTGATGTGTACCTTACTAATGCTCGCGGTAGCACCTGGGTATTTGATACTGGTTCTGGTTGCTAACATTTGCAACTCGAAACAGGGGCTACGTATTAAGCGAAGATAGGCTAAGGACGGGGTGACGATGCGCGTGGGAAATGGTTCCAAAGTCGATGTGATCGCGGTCGGCACGCTACCTCTACATCTATCTTCGGGATTAGTATTAGACCTAAATAATTGTTATTTGGTGCCAGCGTTGAGCATGAACATTATATCTGGATCTTGTTTGATGCGAGATGGTTATTCATTTAAATTAGAGAATAATGGTTGTTCTATTTATATGAGTAATATCTTTTATGGTCATGCACCCTTGAAGAGTGGTCTATTTTTGATGAATCTCGATAGTAGTGATACACATATTCATAATGTTGAAATCAAAAGATGAAGAGTTGATAATGATAGTTCAACTTATTTGTGGCACTGCCGTTTAGGTCATATCGGTGTAAAGCGCATGAAGAAACTCCATACTGATGTCTATAGGTGTGCTACCAAACGTCACAACGTAACTGGGTGATTATAAAAGTGCTCTATAGGTGTCTTCGAAGGTACTTGTTTGGTTGGCGTATTTCGAGATTAGGATTTGTCACTCCGATTGTCGGAGAGGTATCTCTGGGCCCTCTCGGTAATGCACATAACATAAACCTTGCAATCATTGCAACTAATAAGTTAGTTGCGGGATGATGTATTACGGAACGAGTAAAGAGACTTGCCGGTAACGAGATTGAACTAGGTATTGAGATACCGACGATCAAATCTCGGGCAAGTAACATACCGATGACAAAGGGAACAACGTATGTTGTTATGCGGTCTGACCGATAAAAGATCTTCGTAGAATATGTAGGAGCCAATATGAGCATCCAGTTTCCGCTATTGGTTAGTGACTGGAGACGTGTCTCGGTCATGTCTACATTGTTCTCGAACCCGTAGGGTCCGCACGCTTAACGTTACGATCACATTTTCATTATGAGTTTATATATTTTGATGTACCGAGGGTTGTTCGGAGTCCCAGATGTGATCATGGACATAACAAGGTGTCTCAAAATAGTCGAGACATAAAGATTGATATATTGGACGACTATATTCGGACACAGGAATGGTTCCGGGAGTTATCG
>NC_041390.1:64561356-64565117 GCF_002162155.2 Triticum dicoccoides | reverse complement strand
AGGAAGGGCGGCCAGGGCAGGCTGCACGCCCCCTCCCCCTCTAGTCTGAATTGGACAAGGAGGGAGGGGCGGCGCCCCCCTTTCCTTTCTCTCCTCTCTCCCTTCCTTCCTCCTCTCCTAGTTGGACAAGGAAAGGAGGGAGTCCTACTCCCGGTAGGACTAGGACTCCTCCCTGGCGCGCCTCCTCCTGGCCGGCCGCCCCTCCCCCTTGCTCCTTTATATACGGGGGCAGGGGGCACCTCTAGACACAACAATTTATCCTTGAGATCTATTAGCCATGTGCAGTGCCCTCCTCCACCATAATCCTCGATAATATTGTAGCGGTGCTTAGGCGAAGCTCTGCGACGGTAGAACATCAAGATCGTCACCACGCCGTCGTGCTGACGGAACTCTTCCCCGACATTCTGCTGGATTGGAGTCCTAGGATCGTCATCGAGCTGAACGTGTGCTAGAATTCGGAGGTGCCGTAGTTTCGGTGCTTGATCGGTCGGGCCGTGAAGACGTACGACTACATCAACCGCGTTGTGCTAACGCTTCCGCTTCCGTTCTGCGAGGGTACGTAGACAACACTCTCCCCTCTCGTTGCTATGCATCACCATGATCTTGCGTGTGCGTAGGATTTTTTTTTGAAATTACTATGTTCCCCAACAATTCGGCCTAAAGCTTCGTAGGAGCCCAACATGCCAACATTCTTCGGGCCCATTCCAATTCGGCTAAAAACGATTATGGGCCGAAATTGGCATGTAGCCCACTAAAAATATCTGGGCCTAAATCAACATAAGCTTTCATATTTTTCTGGTAGGCCTGTGCCCATAGTGGGCCTTTACCAGGCCTAAACATAATTTGGGCCACATAAAAATTGGCCGTTTACAGGTGTAAATATCTCGAGCCCATAACATACATGGGCCTTTAATAGACCGAAAGTGAGATTGGGCCCTGATTGGGCCAAATAACCCACTGGACTTTAACAGGCCGAAATTCGGACGGGCCGTAAATGCGCCGACCTAATACACGGGCCTTTAAGAGGCCGGAACTTCGGTCGGGCTAGATTATCGTCATTTTTATATGGGCCGTTAATGGGCCCGATATGATGTTGGGCCACATATGGCCCATGGTTTACGTCCGGTGTTAACAGGCCAAAAATGACAACAGGCCGAAAGTGGCCCAAAGCTATAGTGGGCCTCTAACAGGACGAATGTCAGACATGGCCGAATATGACCCAAATCCTTCACGGTCATTTATGGGCCAAAAGTTTTGATGGCCTGTAAATGGGCCCAAATGAAGCGGGACCTTTAACAGGACAGAAATACACCGGGCCGTAATTCGGCCCAATTACTTAGCGGACTGTTAACTGGCCAGAAGTGACCATGGGCCGCGTTGATGACAAGTTTATGACAGGCCGTTGATGGGCCGATTTGACAGAGAATGTTGGGCCTTTAGCTGGGCCGACCCATTATGGTCTGCAGAATCTAGTGGGCCTTTAGCTGGGCCGGCCCATTGTGGTCCGCAAAATCTTGTGGGCCTTTAGCTGGGCCAGCCCATTATGGTCTGCAAAATCGTGTGGGCCTTTAGCTGGCCCGGCCCATTATGGTCCGCTAAATTTTGTGGGCCTTTAGCTGGGCCGACCCATTATGGTTCGCTAAATCTTATGGGCCTTCGGTTGGGCCGGCCCATTTAATCTTTGTGGGCCACTTTTGGGCTGGTCCACGTGTCAACATATCATAGGCCCATCTCGTCCATTGGATGAGTGACACATGTGCCGACGCGGAGCTGACGCGTGGATCCGTCAGCCAATGAGAATTTTACACGTGGAAAATCGGCATTGGTCGTGGCTGTTAACGGGTTATCGGATCCAAAATCTGACCCGATAGCTTAACGACGTTCCGTTATGGGGGATGCCACGTGTCGGTCACCCTTGACGAAAGCACTTCTGTGACGCGCGATTTATTTTCAAGGAAGTGGACACTTCTGTGATGATAATTTTGGCAATGCCATGGAACACTTCTATGACAGCACAGGTATGACTATCTTGATTCTGTCATAAATTTTTCATGGATGTACATGCATGATAGAAAACGCGACCTACTGTGACAAACACGTATCATCACGGAAGTGTATTTTTTTTGTAGTGACGTGCCATACTCAGATCGACGCAGCGATTTAAACAGAGCAAACTTGGTAGTGCTACAACACCTAGACGAGGTAGATCCTTTCGTGGCACTGCACAAAGAAATTATTGCAAAGAAGTATCATGACCGGGGGGTATGCAGGACGGACGCCGGAGTTACTAGAGGGCACAACTCCACTTTCCTGCATTGGTTCAAAGAGCATATTATTGCTAATCCCCCGGAGGAGGGCTCTAAGGACGGATTGCTCATATACGCCTTAGCACATGGCCCCTCGCCCAACCTCGTAACCTATCAGGCATATGATATCAACGGATACACGTTCTACACGGAGGCCAAAGATATGGACAATGATGATCAAAACTCAAGGGTGATGATGGAATGCATGACCGGCAGCGACAATGGTGCAACTGAACGATTTTATGGAAGGGTCGAGGAGATCTGGGAGCTTGACTACTCTGGACTGCACAACACGACGATGTTCCATGTCAGATGGGCTAAGAATGTCAAAAGAGCAAACCGGATTTTCACTACCATGACTATACCCGATGCCAAGAGCGCTACCATGAACGCTATCGCCAAAAACGAGCCATGGGTACACGCTAAGCACGTGACACAATGCTTCTTCACAATCGATCCATGCAATCCCAGTCGTGTTGTCATGAGGAGTGGCAAAAGGAACATCATTGGAATGGATGGAGTCACCAACGAGGAAGACTATGATCAGTACGGCAACCCAATGAGGGAAGATGACGATGATGATGAAGTATACGTCAAAAGAAGAATCAATACTACATTACCTAAGAAAAATAGTACTCCATGGAAAAGGCAAAGTCACAATGAGGGGCTCAATTATTCTTCGACGAACAAGACGGGAAAGAAGCTGACTCAAAAATGAAAACGTCAGTGCTGAGGAACCGTATGTTATCGGTCAAATGATGTAATATATATATATATATATATATATATATATATATATATATATATATGTATTTCCAATTTTGTATACACACTTAGCCATTATTATGCATGGTTCCAATGATGTAATATATATGTTCCTATTTTGTATACATATGTAACCGTCAAATGATGCAATATATATCGCCTTCCCTCAAATAAAAGTGGGAGAAAATAAAGGAAAAGAAAAAGGAAAACTAGCAGTAGCAATTTCCTTACAAAACAGCTACAGTCAAGCTAGCAGTAGAGATTTCCTTATAAAACCGCTACAGCTAGTGAAGGTAGTAGCAGCACGTTTTCTCTAAACCGCTACAGCTAGTGAAGGTAGTAGCAACGCGTTTTATCTAAACCGCTACAGCTAGTGAAGGTAGTAGCAGCGCGTTTTATCTAAACCGCTACAGCTAGTGAAGGTAGTAGCAGCGCGTTTTGTCTAAACGCGCTACTGCTACGTCCACTTAACCCAAAATTCTCACTCTTCCTGCTTCATCCCGCCTCTTTTCCCCCCAAATCCCCACTCTCTCTTCCCCCGTCGCCCCGCCTCGCCCCGGAGCTCGCCCCCGACCCGGAACTCGCCCCGTCCCGGCGCTCGCCCCCGACCCCGGTGCTCGCCCCCAACCCGGCGCTCGCCCCCGACCCCGGCGCGCTCGGCCCTGACCCGTCGGCCCTTGCCTCCCTCCT
>NC_041390.1:64528728-64560801 GCF_002162155.2 Triticum dicoccoides | reverse complement strand
GCCTGCCTCCTCACCCCTGCACCCTCTGTAACCCCCCCCCCTCTCTGCTAGCTAGGGTTCTTCGGTTAATTTACTTAGGTTTTAGTTAGGGCAGTAGGTTAATTAGGTTATCTATTTAGTTATGAATTTAGCTAGGTTTTAAAATAGGATAGAAATTTAGGGTTAAGCAATTGTAGTTAAAAGAAAAGGCAGCATTTAAGCAATTGTCCAAATCAACATCCCTTGTTAAAGCACATTTAGGTAGGCTAAATTTATATGCAAATTTGAACAGGACATGTGATATGTGGATATGTCCTGTTTTGGACATGTCATGTTTGGAATTTGAACATGTCATTTGGACATGTGATGTTTTGGTTCAATTTTGGTAAATGATCCGAGTGGCCTATGTTACGCCGAAATGTTGATTCATTTCCGTTCCGTTGAATTTCAAGCGCTCGATATGTCCATTTTTTAGCAAAGGTCATGCCGAAATTTGCCGTGAATAAAGGCATGATTTGTGCTACATAGTTGGCATATCGAGTGCTGGCACATACATTTCTTTTTTATGTCATTTCTCATTTATTCATACTTTTAGAAATAAACGAGGACACTTAATCATAGGAAACATGTCGAACAACGAAGAAACTGGGCCTTCTGACCAAGATGCAAACGAGATGGATTATGAGGGTGAACAAGAGTACCTCGACTATTTGACTACTAAGCAAGGTTTGGAGGTCGGCCTCGACGATGGTACTGACGCCGACATCGACACTGACGGCGGCGACACCGATGGCGGCGCCGAGACCGGTGGGGAAGGTACCGGCGGGGAAGATACCGACGGGGAAGGTACCAGCGTCGATGCCACTACTGAAAAGAGGAAGCATAAGAAGAAGAGGATACAAAAACCTAACAAACTAGGGATTGGACGACTTGTGATCACAAAGATGGCACCTGTCAAGTTTGAGCCATTAGAGCCGGAAGAACCTTGCAAGTGCTATGGGAACCAATTAGGATGCATCCTACGGGAATGTGTGAGCATCAACAACGATGACTTAAGGAGTAAAGAACATTTGACGCAGTTGCTCCTAACGAAGTTGCACAAGAGATTCAAGTTCCTCGACCGGGATGATAACATAGAACAACCGTGGGATGATCCGAAGATGAAAAAGATTAACAATCACGCCATGGGCATGTTTAGCAATGATTTGGCCTCCTGGAAAGGGAGGGTGAAATGAGCTACTGAGGCTAAGGAACCCCTGTCCAAGATTCTGGAGGAAAATCCGACACTTACGGAAGAGGAGTTCGAAAAGTTCAAGGACACTTGCGCTACCGAGGCAGCCAAGGCTAAGGCTGCGAAGTTCAAGAGCCTTCAGCAAACGAACACGGGGAAGCATCGCCTCGGAAGTCGTGGCTACCTCGCTAAAAGGCCCATATGGGATAAGCATGACGCGGAACGTGAAGCCGCGGGTCTCCCAGGCCCCTTCGTGAAGTTCACCAACCCCTTGGAGCATGACTTCATCAAGGCCCGCTACAAGTGGACAAGGAGAAAAAGGTTTTTTACACGGACCAGATCATGAGGAAATTGATTAGACTGCTGGAGAAGCATCACCAGCTTGCAGCCGAAATCCCTACTTCTCCGACGAGGCCCAAGTGGGACAACCCACTCGATCGGGCCTTGAACGAACTTAAGGGACTCCCTTTGGGCCAGCGGCTGCAATATGGCCGTGTGCACGGCGCTGGAGATGGCGCCACGTGGAAGGTGTTTTACAACGAGGGCCCGGAGGCCAAGAAGCAGAAAAAGAAGTTTATTCAGGCCGACATTGACGAGAAGGTGAAGCTTGTGGTCGAGAAAAAAGCAGCTGAGGACGCAGAAAAAACAGCCGAGGAGAAAAATGAGTTGCTACAGCAGGCAGTCAATGCAGCTGTAACTGCTTGCAGAAATGATTTTGCTACTAACTTGGTTCCAGCTATCATCAACTAGACGAAGGAAAATCTAGACAAGACAGTACATGATTTCCCGATGCCCAGTTTCGTCAGGAGCAACTCCATGAAGAACAACAACACCGCACCATCACCTGCTCACGCAACCGGGCCTCCTCTCGCGGTCGCTCCCACTCATGGCAGCCCGTCCTCAGTCTCTGGCGCGCTAGGTGGGCCTTCGTCTTTGGCTCAGCTCGACGTCGTCATGGTAATTACATGTCGCACCAACATATATATATATATATATATATATATATATATATATATATATATAGAATATTCCATTTTCGTTGCCTTTCGGATGTTTCACGCCATAGACATATGTGTTTGCAGGGCGAAGAAACCACGTGCACCATACTCTACTTGATAAAAGGCCAAAAGGTCGACGTGGGAAAGGGGATGATATTGAACCCCTTGAAACCCACGTTCCACAACCAGCCGATCCCCGCTGGGCACTTCAGGGTTAGCTTGTCCGGTGTGAAATCGGGGCACGAGGCGTTGCCTCTCCAGTACAGCATGTGGGAGAGGACGACGAGACCCCGTCGTAGATTGGAAGCTGCAAGGGTTGGGTGCTGCTATGGCCGAAGAATCTTATTCATCTGGAGCCGGCCGAGAGCACACCAACAACCACACATCAACAAGCATGTGCGGAGACCACCACCCCGCCTACGCAATTACCAGCTCCTGTAGTGCCGAGTGAGAGCGGCGGACGACGTGATGAAGTGGGTGCAATAGTACTGGCTGATGTAATCGGTCCTGTAGAACAGAGAATGGATGATGAGACGGAGGTCAACCCTATGGGTTTCCTCAATACAAACGCGTATGACTATGACATAGATATGATGAGTCAACCATATGACGAATCGGGCTATCAGCATGCTAATGAGGATATGGATGATATGCACGGGCAGGAAGGTCGTTGGAAGGATTGCAAAAAGTCTCTCTTCATGAATTCCTCACAGGACACGCCTGAAGATGTCGCCTCAACACAGGCTCAACTAGCCGGGGGTCATACAGTGCTTAGCCCGGGAACCCTGGGGCAGGGGTTAAGGAAGGGTTTGGAAGGTGTGCCCAAGAAAAAGGAGAGGAAGAGATCGGGGAAGATAACTGCCTCCAAACAAGCCAGAGCACAAAGCAGCCAGACGATGCATTCTGAAGAGCGTGTACCCGTGAAAGGTGCGACCATGTTCCATCTCACGGGCGAGCCGATGCTACCACCAAAACCGCTGGAGGCACTATCAGGGGATCTCAGGAGACTGCACGACCATGTGTTGTCGACTGAGAAAACCCTACTAGCCTCAAAGGATCCAGGATATCCGACATACGCAGCTCGTGTGCCCGAGGGGAAGTGCTACGTCGAGACATGGCCCGCAGAGGTGTTCTTCCTGTGGTTTGACCATATCTTTGAGATGTTTCTGACAAGGCGGCTCGATTTTACAATCGTCCGCCTTTTTGCGCTACATATGAGCTCCGTCATGAAGAGTGAAGAAGTCTCCCAAATCTGTGTGGCGGATCTGTACTACATGCACGAGTCTTTCTTGAGTCTCGGCGACTTTGAGCGTGAAACTGCTAGGGAGTACCTCCAAAACTTCATGGTATAGAATAAGGGCTGGGAAATTGTCCTCGTGCCTTATCATCCAAAGTAAGTCAGTTCCGGACAACCCTTTCGTACATTTCAATCGTTCCTTCTCTCTCATATGGGGAATAATTTGAGGTGTCTTTTCCACGCAGCAATGGGCGTGCCATCCTTATCGTTCTTTACCCACAAGTCTCCCACACCGTGTATTTTAACCCTTCCAGAGACTACGAGAAAAAAGACTACACCCACATAATGAATATTCTAGATGATGCTCTCCAAGGCTTCAGCATTAGAGGTGGCCACATGCAGATCAGGAAATAAAGGAACAAGAAGATGGGTTTCACACATAAAACTAACTTCTCCTGCATCCATGTCCCAAAACCAAGCAAGAAGGATGGATTCTACATCGTCCATCTCATGATTCAGTTCAACACGGATCACCAAAAGCTTCGCATGAGAAGCAGAAATGATGATCATATCCACAAGTGGCTAAAATCTCATGGAGAAGCGGATTATAAACTTAGAGATGACTTCTTTCGCATCCAAAGCGACATTGTGACGATCATCATGAAAGAAGTCGTCGATGAGAAGGGGATGTTCCACCATGGCCCTATATCGCGAGCTGACATCTGAACTCGCATAGGCATGCAACGTCTAGACCTCACGCCATTCAAGAAGCTAGGGTCCATCCTCGATGATATGAAAGGATGGAACTTCTAGTGATTTATGATGCCGATCATGATGATATGTGTCGGTTGAACTTGTATACTTTTTGTAGCGATGAAACTTTGTGATGTCCACGGTCCCCGCCGAACTTGCGTAACGCTACATTGTTAGTTTGCGTACGATGACCTGTGTACCTCTAGTTAATTAATTTGCATATTGTATGTTGCATCTAGTTGCTAACCCTTTCTTTTTCGGTGTTGCTCTAGTATATTTTGTTGTATATATATATATATATATATATATATATATATATATATATATATATATATGATTGTACATCCTCTTCATGAACATGCATCTCTAACAGGTACCTAGTTTCTTGATGGCGAGATGGAAGTGCTATGTCGTGTGCAAAGGGAAGGTTCTGGGGGTGTACAACGAGTGGCATGAGTGTCAGGCGCAAGTGAATGGGTTCTCGGGCGCCAGCCATAAAGGCTTCAAAAGCAGACAAGAAGGAGAAGCTAGTTACTTGAGGTTCACGCTAGCGCGAGAGAGGACTCGTAACCGCCACCTCATGTACAGCATAGTTCTGCTCTCACTCATAGTGATAGCTCTTCTCGCGTATACCTTGTTTAGATGGATGATGTTGTAGTTGCAAGTATTCGAGACTTGCATGTATCGCTATTTTCGAGATGATGACAAGATACCACTTTGTGTTGGATGACGATTATGATGAGACTATTTGTATGTATATGCTATGATTACATTTGTGGTCTCGCGGGCATTTGTATGTGTATCATGATGACATTTGTATGTGCTAAAGATTCTCCTATAAAGCCTATTCAAATACAAAACAAATATGCCGAAAAAACAAAAACTACTAAAATTAGCAGTAGCGAGTGGAGAAAAGTTAGCAGCAGCGCGGTAGTAGTAGCGCGCACAGGAGAAGCATGCTATAGCTATTAGCAGTAATGACCTTCCATTAAGCGCGCTGCTGCTACACTTGTGTAGCAGTAGCGCTGGTGAGCAGGCGCTACTGCTACGTGTTAGCTGTAGCGCTTTATTAGTAGCGCCGGTCCCTGCGCTACTGATACACCTAAAACCCGCGCTGCTGCTAGCCTTTTCCCTAGTAGTGATAGGAGACTCTCTATATGAAAAACAATGTGCTACTCTGAAGCACAAGTGTGAAAAAGGATAATAACATTGCCCCTTCTCTCTTTTTCTCTCATTTTTTCATTTTTTTTCATTTTTTTTCTTGGGCTATTTTTGGCGTCTCTTTTTTTCTTTTGTTTGTCCGGGGTCTAATCCCGACTTTTGGGGGAATCATAGCATCCATCATCCTTTCCTCACTGGGACAATGCTCTAATAATGATAATCATCACACTTTTATTTACATACAACTCGATATCTAGAACAATATGAATCTATATGAAAGCCTCTGGCAGTGTACCAGGACGTGTAGTGGTACTAGCGTAAGATGTATAATAATGATGAATAGTTGCTGAGCCACAAATACTATGTCAGCTATATGATCATGTAAAGCAATATGGCAATGAATGCTCAAGTCATGTATATGATGATGATGATGGAAGTTGCATGGCAATATATCTCGGAACATGTATGGAAATGTCATGATAGGTAGGTATATATGGTGTCTGCTTTGAGGAAAATATAACGAGGTTTATGTGTGATAGAGTGTATCATATCACAGGATTTGGATGCACTGGCGAAGTTTGCACCAACTCTCGAGGTGAGAAAGGGCAATGCACTGTACCAAAGAGGCTAGCAAATTGCGGAATGGTAGGAGTGTGTATAATCCATGGACTCACATTAGTCATAAAGAACTCACATGCTTATTCCAAAAGTCTATTAACCCTCGAAGTAAAGTACTACTACGCACGCCCTGGGGGGATCTTGGTAGGAGTTAACCATTGCGCGCCCCCGACCTCCACGCAAAGGAAGACACTCGATAATAAATCATGCTCCAACTTCTTAGCATAACGAGAGACTATACGTCCATGCTTCGGGAATCACAAATCTTAACACCAATATTCTTACTAAACACGACCACTCACTAGTACCTCCCACATATTATTATCTCAATATCGAAAACCTATTGCAAGGAATCAAACATATCATATTCAGTGTTCTACAAGTTTTATGTAGGATTTTATGACTAAACCATGTGAATGACCAATTCTCGTTGACTCTCTAAATAGATATAAGTGAAGCATGAGAGTTTAATTCTTTCTACAAAAGACCATGCTCTAATAAATATAAGTGAAGCAAAAGAGCATTATGCAAATAAAGAATTTCTATATGTAGAGAAACAGACGTCGAAATGACATAAGTGAAGCACATAAAGCATTCTATAAAGCCATACTCAAATGATATAAGAGTGAAGTGCAAAGAGAATTCTATAAATCAACCAAGGACTATCTCATAACATCATGGTGCATTATTAAAATAAAAATAGAAAGCACACGACGCTCGAAGAATTTATGCATATCATGTGAACAAAACAAGAACCGAGACATATCGATAATTGTCAAAGAAAGATGGGATGCCTTCCGGGGCATCTCCAAGCTTAGACGCTTGAGTCTCCTTGAATATTTACTTGTGGTGCCTTGCGCATCCCGAAGCTTGAACTCTTGCCTCTCCTAATTCTTCTCATATCAATACCTCCTTGATCTTTGAACACTTCATCCACACAAAACTTAATCGAAATTTTTATTAGAAGGGTTAGAACATATAACATCAAATCGCTTCATGTCCTGCTATAACATTAATGTATAATTATAATCAAATATTAACCATTATATGTTATCGCAATTCTATGGCTCCCAAGTCAACAGGGCTTAACAAGGTTTCAAACATAAGAAAATAAAGAAACTATAACAACAATCTGCGAAAATAGGACAGTCTGTAAAGATGCGGATGGTGAATATACTTATGTAACTAAAAAAATTCTAAAAACTAGGAAATGATAAACAATTTGCATAGAAGTATTGTGTATTTTTTTTAGAAATTTTCCATGTTCCATTAAATTATCAAAATTCAAACACTACAGGAAATGTTTCTGTTTTTGCACTACATATACCAAACAAGCAATGCAAACGCCCTAAAGGTCTGGCACATTATTTTTATAATAAAATGGAATTGTACAAGGGGATAATTATTTTTGTGAGAAACTATCATAAAAAATTATACATTGTTTCCATGAGCATTGAAACGAGTGTTCAAGGTCGACCCTCACTTCTCCAAGGCATAACCTTCCAATCACTTCTCTTTTGAAAACGTTTTTAAGTTCCCCTCTATATTTTTTGCTTTTAAACTTTTTAAAAGCACACAACATAAGTAAATGACGCTCTAAAACTTTTGGGTCATCTCCTAGGCAACGCTTTCTTTAAAGCCATTAAGCTAGGCAGATAGTGCTCAAGTAATTGGTCCACCCGGATCCCAAGGTATATCAAAACAAATTTTAATTAACAATGATTTGGAATTTAGTAGTGAGCACAAAGTAACATATGTCATGTAACAAAGAAGTGTAACTATTTTCCTATGCATCGACATGTCATAAAATAACAATTCATGCACACAAAGGAAGGCCAATACATAGCATAAGTAGTTTCTTGCAATTTTATCGTATTGGAAACATAGAGAGGCAGAGATGTGATTCCTCTATCATAATAATTGCAATGAGGAGCAGAAAGCACATGCATATTATATTCATCAAAATTGTCATGTGTAATGGTAAAACACAACCCATCAATATAATCCTTAATAATCACAAACTTCTTCGATATAGTGTAGTTGGGAGAATTCAGAAAGATAATAGTACTCTCATGTGTGGGTGTGCTACTTGTGAGCTGCATTGGGATTTTCTCAAAGAGGAGAGCATGAAGCAGTACAGTAGAGATAAGTATTTCCCTCAGTTAAAAACTAAGATTATCAACCCTGTAGGAGAACCACGCAATACCTTGTGAACAACACCTATACACAAAATAACAAATACTTGCACCCAACGCAAAGAAGGGGTTGTCAATCCCTTGGCGGTTAATTGCAAGGATCAAACTCGTAGTGATAGATAGATAAACAAAAACACAAATAAAATAGAATTAAATATTTTGCAGAAAAATATTTTTGGATTTTAATATATGATAAATATAGACCTCTGCTACCCCTTGAGCATGCGTTGGTTTTCCCTTGAAGAGGAAAGGGTGATGCAGTAGAGTAGCATAAGTATTTCCCTCAATTTTGAGAACCAAGGTATCAATCCAGTAGGAGGTTACATGCAAGTCGCCTTATACCTGCACAAACAAATAAGAACCTTGCAACCAACATGATAAAGGGGTTGTCAATCCCTTCACGACCACTTGCAAAAGTGAGATCTGATAGAGATAATAAGATAAATATTTTTGGTATTTTTATGATATAGATTGAAAGTAAAGATTGCAAAGTAAAATATATTGGAAACTTATATGATGGAAGATAGACCCGAGGGCCATAGATTTCACTAGTGGCTTCTCTCAAGATAGCATAATTTAAGGTGGGTAAATGAATTATTGTCGAGCAATTGATAGACAAGCGCATAGTTATGAGAATATCTAGGCATGCTCATATATATATAGGCATCACGTCCGCTATAGGTAGACCGAAACGATTATGCATCTACTATTATTACTCCACACATCGACCGCTATCCAGCATGCATCTAGAGTATTAAGTTCATAAGAACAGAGTAACGCATTAGGCAAGATGACATGATGTAGAGGAATATACTCAAGCAATATGATATAAACTCCATCCTTTTATCCTCGATGGCAACAATACAATACGTGCCTTGCTGCCCTGCTGTCACTTGGAAAGGACACCGCAAGATTGAACCCAAAGCTAAGCACTTCTCCCATTGCAAGAAAGATCAATCTAGTAGGCCAAACCAAACTGATAATTCGAAGAGACTTGCAAAGATAATTAAATCATGCATATAAGAATTCAGAGAAGAACCAAATATTGTTCATAGATAATCTTGATCATAAACCCACAATTCATCGGATCTCGACAAATACACCGCAAAAAGAGTTACATCAAATAGATCTCCAAGAGAATCGAGGAGAACTTTGTATTGAGATCCAAAGAGAGAGAAGAAGACATCTAGCTAATAACTATGGACCCGAAGGTCTGTGGTAAACTACTCACACATCATCGGAGAGGCTATGTTGTTGATGTAGAAGCCCTCTGTGATTGATTCCCCCTCCGGTGGAGTGCCAGAAAAGGCCCCAAGCTGGGATCTCATGGGTACAGAAGGTTGCGACAGTGGAAATAGGGTTTCGTGGTGCTCTTGGATGTTTTAAGTGTATATAAATAGGTTAGGGGAGCCACGAGGGGCCCACGAGGGTGGGGGCACACCTCCCTATCTCGTGGCCGCCTTGTTGCTTCCTTGACGTCCACTCCAAGTCTCCTGGATTGCATTTGTTCCAAAAATAACTCTCCCAAAGGTTTCATTCTGTTTGATATTCCTTTTCTGTGAAACACTGAAATAGGCAAAAAAACAGCAATTTGCACTGGGCCTTTGGTTAGTAGGTTAGTCCCAAAAAAATATAAAAACAGATAATATAATAGCATGGAACAATCAAAAATAATAGATACGTTCGAGACGTATCAAGTATCCCCAAGCTTAATTCATGCTCGTCCTCGAGTGGGTAAATGATAAAAACAGAATTTTTGATGTGCAATGCTACCTAGCATAATTATCAATGTAATTTCCTTTATTGTGGCATGAATGTTCAGATCCAAAAGATTCAAGATAAAAGTTTAATATTGACATAAAAAATAATAATAATTCAAGCATACTAACTAAGGAATCATGTCTTCTCAAAATAACATGGCCAAAGCAAGTTATCCCTAGAAAATCATATAGTCTGGCTATGCTCTATCTTCATCACACAAAATATTTAAATCATGCACAACCCCAATGACAAGCCAAGCAATTGTTTCATAATTTTGATGTTCTCAAACTTTTTCAATCTTCACGTAATACATGAGCATGAGCCATGGACATAGCACTATAAGTGGAATAGAAGGGTGGTTGTGGAGACGACAAAAAGGAGAAGATAGTCTCACATCAACTAGGCGTATCAACGGGCTATAGCGATGCCCATCAATAGATATCAATGTGAGTGAGTAGGGATTGCCATGCAACTGATGCACTAGAGCTATAAGTGTATGAAAGCTCATGAAGACCTAGGGCATTTTGAGGAAGCCCATCATTGGAATATACAAGCCAAGTTCCATAATGTAAAATTCCCACTAGTATATGAAAGTGACAACATAGAAGACTCTCTATCATGAAGATCATGGTGCTACTTTGAAGCACAAGTATAGTAAAAGGATAGTAACACTATCCCTTCTCTCTTTTTCTCTCATTTTTTATTTGGGCCTTTTTATCCTTTTTTATGGCCTCTCTTTTTTTTCGTCTGGAGCCTCATCTCGACTTGTCGGGGAATCATAGTCTCCATCATCCTTTCCTCACTTGGGACAATGCTCTAATAATGATGATCATCACACTTTTATTTACTTACAACTCAAGAATTACAACTCAATACTTAGAACAAAATATGACTCTATGTGGATGCCTCCGGCGGTGTACCGGGATATGCAATGAATCAAGAGTGACATGTATGAAAGAATTATAAAGGTGGCTTTGCCACAAATATGAAGTCAACTACATGATCATGCAAAGCAATATGACAATGATGAAACGTGTCATAATAAATGGAACGGTGGAAAGTTGCATGGCAATATATCTCGGAATGGCTATGTAAATGCCATAATAGGTAGGTATGGTGGCTGTTTTGAGGAAGGTATATGGTGGGTGTATGATACCGGCGAAAGGTGCGCGGTATTAGAGAGGATAGCAATGGTGTGGAAGGGTGAGAGTGCGTATAATCCATGGACTCAACATTAGTCATAAAGAACAACATACTTATTCCAAAAATCTATTAGTTATCGAAATGAAGTACTACGCGCATGCTCCTAGGGGATAGATTGGTAGGAAAAGACCATCGCTCGTCCCCGACCGCCACTCATAAGGAAGACAATCAATAAATAAATCATGCCCCGACTTCATCACATAACGGTTTTACCATACGTGCATGCTACGGGAATCACAAACTTTAACACAAGTATCTCTCAAATTCACAATTACTCAACTAGCATGACTCTAATATCACCATCTTCATATCTCAAAACAATTATCAAGTATCAAACTTCTCATAGTATTCAATGCACTTTATATGATAGTTTTTATTATACCCATCTTGGATGTTCATCACATTAGGACTAATTTTATAGCCAAAGCAAACTACCATGCTGTTCTATAAGACTCTCAAAATAATATTAGTGAAGCATGAGAGATCAATAATTTATATAAAATAAAACCACCACCGTGCTCTAAAAGATATAAGCGAAGCACTAGAGCAAAATTATCTAGCTCCAAAGATATAAGTGAAGCACATAGAGTATTCTAATAAATTCTGATTCATGTGTGTCTCTCCCAAAAGGTGTGTACATCAAGGATGATTGTGTTAAAATAAAAAGCAAAGACTCAAATCATACAAGAGGCTCCAAGCAAAACACATACCATGTGGTGAATAAAAATATAGCCTTAAGTGAAGTTACTGATGGATGAAGACGAAAGAGGGGATGTCTTCCGGGGCATCCCGAAGCTTAGGCATTTGGTTATACATGAATTTACGTTGGGGTGCCATGGGCATCCCCAATATTATGCTCTTGCCACACCTTATTCCATAATCCATCAAATCTTTACCCAAAACTTGAAAACTTCACAACACAAAACTCAGTAGAAATCTCATGAGCTCCGTTAGTATAAGAAAGCAAACCACCACTTTAAGATACTGTAATGAACTCATTATTTAATTATATTGGTGTTAAACCTACTGTATTACAACTTCTCTATGGTTCATACCCCCCGATACTAGCCACAGATTCATCAAAACAAGCAAACAACACACGAAAAACAGAATCTGTCAAAAAGAGAACAGTCTGTAGTAATCTCTATCAAAAGTATACTATTGGAACCCCAAAAATTCTGAAATAAATTGTTTTATGTGAGGAATTTATCTATTAATGATCTTAAAAAATAATCAACCTAATATAACTCTCTAGTAAAAAATGGCAGCTAATCTCGTGAGCGCTAAAGTTTCTGTTTTTTACAGCAAGATCGCAAAGACTTTCCCCAAGTCTTCCCAAAGGTTCTACTTCGCACAAAAACTAATTAAAACATAAAACCACATATAACCAGAGGCTAGATGAATTATTTATTACTAAACAGAAACAAAAATCAAGAAACAAAAATAAAATTGGGTTGCCTCCCAACAAGTGCTATCGTTTAACGCCCCTAGCTAGGCATTGTTAATTTCGATGATGCTCACATGAAAGACAAGAATTGAAGCACAAAGAGATCATAATAAAGCATGTGAAAAACACATCTAAGTCTAACATACTTCCTATGCATTGGAATCTTATAAGCAAACAAATTATCAAGGAAAGCAAAAACTAGCATATGCAAGGAAGAAGAAAGAGACGATAGCAATCTCATCATGAAGAGATGTAATTTAGTAACATGAAAATTTCTACAACCATATTTTCCTCTCTCATAATAATTAAATGTAGGATTATAAGCAAATTCACCAAAATATCTATCACAAAACATATTCTCAACACGATCCACATGCATGCGAAGTTGACACTCTTCCAAAATAGTGGATTAACATTAACTGAAGTCATGACCTCTCCATACCCACTTTTATCAAAAATTTCATAAGATTGAATATTCTCCAAATATGTGGGATCTAAAGTTGACACTCTTCCAAACCCACTTTCAATATTATTGCAAACACTATTATCAATCTCATATTCATCATGGGGCTTAAATAAATTTTCAAGATCATAAGAAGAATCACCCCAATCATGATCATTGCACCAAATAGTAGACATAGCAAAACTAGAATCCCTAAGCTTAGGGTTTTGCATATCATTAACACAATTGACATTAAGAGAATTTATTATAAAATCATTGCAATCATGCTTTTTATTCAAAGATTTATCGTGAATCGCTTCATAAAGTAATTCATCACAATTTTAGATTCACGAATTTCAAGCAAAACCTCATAAAGATAATCTAGTGTACTCAACTCACTGCTGTAGGTTCATCATAATTGGATCTCTTAAAGAGATTAGCAAGTGTAGGAGGATCCATAAACTTTTAGCTAGCGAAGATTCAAGCAAAAATAAGGTTCATGGTAACGCAAGATCGAACGGAAGAAGGCGAAAGGAAAAGAGGGCGAATAAAACGGCAAGGGTGAAGTGGGGGAGAGGAAAATGAGAGGCAAATGGCAAATAATGTAATGCAAGGGATAAGAGCCTGTGATGGGTACTTGGTATGTCTTGACTTGTGCGTACATCTCCCCGACAATGGCGCCATCAATGGCTAGTTGCTGGGAGATCAAATCTTGACTTGACTTGGCATAAGCCTCCCCGGCAATGGCGCCAGAAATCCTTCTTGCTACCTCTTGAGCATGCGTTGGTTGTCCCTTGATGAGGAAAGGGTGATGCAACAAAGTAGCATAAGTATTTCCCTCAGTTTTGAGAACAAAGGTATCAATCCAGTAGGAGGTTACACGCAAGTTGCCTTGTACCTGCACAAACAAATAAGAACCTTGCAACCAATGCGATAAAGGGGTTGTCAATCCCTTCACGGCCACTTGAAAAAGTGAGATCTGATAGAGATAATAATATAAATATTTTTGGTATTTTATGATATAGATTGGAAAGTAAAGATTGCAAAATAAATGGCGGAAGAAATAGCAAATTGATAGGAAAATAATATGATGGAAGATAGACCCGGGGGCCATAGGTTTCACTAGTGGCTTCTCTCAAGATAGCATAATTTACGGTGGGTGAACGAATTACTATCGAGCAATTGATAGAAAAGCGCATAGTTATGAGAATATCTAGGCATGATCATATATATAGGCATCATGTCCGCGACAAGTAGTCCGAAACGATTCTACATCTACTACTATTACTCCACACATCGACCGCTATCTAGCATGCATCTATAGTATTAAGTTCATAAGAATAGAGTAACACATTAGGCAAAAAGACATGATGTCGAGGGATAAACTCAAGCAATATGATATAAACCCCATCTTTTTATCCTCGATGGCAACAATACAATACGTGCCTTCCTGTCCCTGAAGATTGAACCCAAAGCTAAGCACTTCTCCCATTGCAAGAAAGATCAATCTAGTAGGCCAAACCAAACTGATAATTCGAAGAGACTTTCAAAGATAATTAAATCATGCATATAAGAATTCAGAGAAGAACCAAATATTGTTAATAGATAATCTTGATCATAAACCCACAATTCATCGGGTCTCGACAAACACACTGCAAAAAGAACTAGAACCAATAGATCTGCAAGAGAATTGAGGGGAACTTTGTATTGAGATCCAAAGAGAGAGAAGAAGCCATCTAGCTAATAACTATGGACCCGAATGTCTATGGTAAACTACTCACACATCATCGAAGAGGCTATGGTGTTGATGTAGAAGCCCTCCGTGATCGATTCCCCCTCTGGCGGAGCACCGGAAAAGTCCCCAAGATGGGATCTCACGGGTACAGAAAGTTGCGGTGGTGGAAATAGGGTTTTGTGGTGCTCTCAGATGTTTTCAGGGTATATAAATAGGTCAGGCGAGCCACGAGGGACCCACGAGGGTGGGGGCATGCCTCCCTATCTCGTGGCCGCCTAGTTGCTTCCTTGACATCCACTCCAAGTCTCCTGGATTGCGTTTGTTCCAAAAATAACTCTCCCGAAGGTTTCATCACTACTAGAAAAAAGGCTATAACTAATATAGACATTAGTGGCGCACTATGTATGTGGTGCACCACTGCTAAATAGCAGTGGTGCGCCACACATGGGTGCGTGATACGTCCATTTTGCATCATGCTTTTATATCGATATTTATTGCATTATGGGCTGTTATTTCACATTCTGTGACAATACTTATGGCTATCTATTATGTAATTAAGACAAGAGGCAAACTAGCGATTACAGTTGTCCACATAGGTTAAATTATCTCGGTCGTTAATTTTAAATATTAACGGTTAAGATTAAAAAGATGTAACGTTACATACAAATAAAGTTACATGAAACAGTTTGGCATGTCATGTATGTCACTTTTAGATATTAATGATTAAGATTAAAAAGATGTAACGCTTTTTTTATAGAAGCTATTAAAAATATGTAACATTTACATACAAATAAAGTCATGTGGAGCAGTTTGGCATGTCACATACCTATCTCCAAGTCTCACACGGCATTTCCATTAAAAGGGGTTGTCCAGAACAACCACATGTGAACATAAAAAAACAAGCACACGTAATCGTAAGCTGCCATTGCATGTTACGGCTGCCAACTAGGAAGACTCCTTTTTTTTGCGGGTGGCCAACTAGGAAGACTTTGGCCACACCAAATAAAGAACAGTCCACGTATGTGCATAGGAAAGTACAAACGTATTACAAGTTTTTATATTTTTCTGCAGGAAAAATCTTTGCATTACTCAAATCTCAATGTCCTTACAATCAGCCTTGGCTAGCTCTAAAGAAACCGATGGGCCTGACCCAACCCAGGTCATTGTTCTGCCCTCTTTTCTAGCAAACTTTGCTAAGCTATCGCTAACCTTATTTTGCGTATGACTTATATTAGTAATACAAGAATCACGAACAGACATCAGGTGTTGGGGATATTACTACTGGAGGTAAACCGGCCTTCTGTAACCGGGTTAACTCCTTGAAGACTAGAAGCCCATGAAGATGCAAGGATGATGGCGCTTCACGAAGGCCCAAAGCCCAAAGGCGGGTTAAAGCCTGTAAATGTAAACTGATCTAATCATATAACTTGTATTATAAGATAGGAAGGATAGAGACCAAACCGGATATGTTTATGATTCGGCCTCGGGACTCTATAGCTCGGCGGGCGTCAACCTATGTATATAAAGGGATGACCCGGCTGCGGTTTAGGGATAGACAACAACTCGAGAGCCAGACAAAGCGGATTCGCTCCCTGGCCTTTGAAACCCTAGCAATACCAATCACAACTAGACGTAGGCTTTTACCTTCCTTGAAGGGGCCGAACTAGTATAAAATCCACGTGTCCCCTTGTCCGGTTTAACCCCTTTGAGCTAACCCGTAGCGATGGCTCCACGACTAAGACCTTTCACAAGGACATCTATGGTGACAAACCCACGACAGTTGGCGCTCACCGTGGGGCTATCGCATGATGGTTTTGAGTTCTTGAAGGGCAGCTTTGATGGACTTAAGGGATGCGCTGTGGGCCGGATGATGAAGTGTCGTCACGGCAAGCTCTACATCGACAATGCAGGATGGGGTCCCAAGGCTGATTCAATCGAGTACGGGTACCGGGTCGCCTTCTGTGGGATTCACGTCTTCATCGACAAGATCGGCGAACCGGCCCCTGAGCCGGACATCTGCACCGACATCATCGAAACGGCTTGGCATGCAAGTTCTTCGCCAGTTCAGCCTGAGGCAAGGCCTGTTTTCGTAGGTGTCATCCATGGATCGAGATACGAGGACAGGCGGGTGTCCGATGGAGAGACCGTGGTCTGTTCTGACGACGAGTCTTCTGGAGAGACCAAATCGCTTTATCAGTTGCAGGACGGCCGGATTGATGGAGGATCCAAGGGCAATAGTATTCCGGATTCCCCTGATCTGCCAAACCGGGCCGCCATCTTCATGGCCGACACACAATCAGCGCCTCATTCATCAACCGCCACAGCAATACTCTCTGGTTCAAGAATGGCTACACCGGCAGGGGCAGGAAGCTCTGCGCCGCCTCCAGCCCAGGTCCTGTCTAATTTGTTTGACACTTTGGCAATGTTGATGGGCGCAGAGGTGGATGCAGCAACCAGGGATCGGCACATTGCGGAGATTGCGAAGGTGAAAGATCAGATAGCTCAGGCTAAAGCGGACCTGGCGATAGAGAACGCTAGGATGGCTACAGAGCGGGCTGAATTGGAAGCACATGCCTACCGGATTAGGCTGGATCAGAATGCTTCAGAGGGAGTCATGAGAAGAAGCTATTGATCGCGTCTCCCATCGGTTTATGAACCGCAGAATCTCTTCAACACACCAGGAGCAGGAGCTGGTAACCAACCCATACTAAACCGGGCGGAGGCACCGGGAGCAGGAGCGCCGGTTCAACCGCGCACGATGGACCCGCCTCGCCAGAACAACATTGTGCCACAGTATGTACCAACACCTCCCAGGCATTATTCCAACCCGTTGGACAATATTGTGGCCGCCGCTTCACGCCTGGCAGCCCTCCCAACCGATGGCGAGTCACCGGTTGCAGTGCAAGCTCGTCGGGCCAGGGATCTCCTTCAAACAGCGCTTAATCAACAGCAGGCATATTCACAAAGTTGTGAGAGGATTCACTCCACTCCCCGTCCAAGCCGGAGCCATAGCATACACGTGGAGGATGAACTGGCTGTGCCCAGTAGTGCACGTTGCCGAAATTCGCCACGAGGAAACAACCCGGCAGGGGGAGGCGCTAATGCTCAGGATGTTGTGGACCACAGCCGCGCATGTCGAAAGGCCAAGTTGGCGGCTCGACGGAGCACGACAACAAACTCTGGTTCACCCTACGGCTTAAGTAGAGCCAGGTGTGGTGTTCAGTTCCTTAGGGGTGCCGTGTCTCACCCCTGCTTTGTGTAATGTGAGACTGCCCAGGGACTTCAAGGGACCTCGTATGGTACCAAATTACACCGCCGATTTGCAGCCAGAGGCGTGGGTGGAGAGCTATGAGATGGCAATGGAGATGTTAGATGTGGATGAGGCAGTATGTGCCAAATATTTCACCATGATGTTGGAAGGAACAGCTCGTACTTGGTTGAAGAGCTTGCCAACTAACTCTGTCGGATCATGGGCTGAATTGAAGCACCGGTTTATCCAGAATTTCAAAGATACTTGTAAGCAGCCAATGTCAATCGTGGACCTGGCCGCTTGTGTCCAAGAGGATGGGGAATCCACGACCCATTGGGTTAAATGGGTCTCAGCGATTTTGCACTCATCAGATCGTATCAATGCAGACACCGCAGTGTTAACATTAGAGGGCAATTGCCGTTTCAAGCCGCTCAAACAGAAATTAGGAAGGCTCAAACGTCACTGCAACAATATGTCAACGCTCATGGCCGCTTTGGTTAAATACGCCGATTCAGATAATACCAAGGACCCGGATTCAGAGGAGGACAAACCGGAGAAAGGGAAAAAGAACGGTAACGCCAAGGGTCAGCAGCATAATCCGGTAGGCCATGGGAAAAGCGGTAAGCGCAAGGCCGATAACAGCTTGGACTTTGTTGCTAACACCAATGCTCAGGAGAATGGCCAGCGCCGTAAGGGCAAGCAGCCCCAGAGGGGAGGAGGTTCAGGCCCCAATTTGGAGCACCTGTTAAATCAGCCCTATCCAAAGCATGGATCAAAGGAGAAGCCAACATTGCATCTTTGGAAGGACTGTTATATCATGCGAGATTTCAAGAATTCCAATATGTTCCAGTATGATAATGGCCCGCCCGGCGGTTCAGGAGGTGGTTTCCATGGGCCGGGTTACGGAGGTGGTGGTTTCGGTTCAGGGTTTCAAGGCAACAAACCGGACACATCAATCAAGGGCACCAAAGCAACCAGGGAGGTTATAACCATCAGGGGAATCAGCAGCAACAGCAGTAGTCGGGTTACGAGAGCAATCCCAAAAAGCTAAATAGCGGGCAATATCATGTTTTCACCACTAGTTTGTGTAAGCGTGATCAGAAACTTCACAAAAGGGCAGTAAACTCTGTTGAACCGGCAGTGCCTCAGTATTTACGCTGGTCTGAGCAACCCATTTTGTGGAATAGGGCGGATCATCCACCTTGGGTTGATAATCCGGGTCACTTGGCCCTGGTGGTAGCCCTGCAAGTCGGGGGATACAAGTTCACTAAAGTGCTCATGGATGGCAGAAGCAGTATCAACATTCTGTATTATGACACATTCCGTCGTATGGGGTTGACAGATAAGAATCTTAAACCATCAAATATCATTTTTCATGGCGTGGTGCCTGGTAAGTCTGCATATCCTGTTGGCAAGACAGCCTTAGAGGTGGCTTTTGGAGATGATTATGATTCAAGGTCAGAAACATTGATGTTTGAGGTGGTAAAAATCAAAAGTCCGTACCACGCCTTATTTGGGCGGCCGGCTTATGCTAAATTCATGGCAAGGCCATGTTATGTTTATTTACAGCTCAAAATGCCAGGTCATAAGGGGAGTATCACAGTACATGGAAGCAGAAAGATCTCTTTGGAATGTGAAGAAGGTGATGCGGCTTATGCTCAGTCGATTTGTGCCACGAAGGAGCTGAAATTCTATAAGGAGCAAGTTGATCCGGCAGACATGACTTCTTTGAAAAAGCCAACTACGGAACACGATCCGACATTGAAGTTTAAATCGGCCACAGATACTAAGATGGTTGACTTTGTTCCTGGCGATTCATCCAAACAGTTCAGCATCAACGCTAACCTGGATCCCAAATAGGAAAGCGCGCTCATCGAGTTCATCCATGAGAATCGGGACATCTTTGCATGGAAACCTTCTGACATGCCAGGTGTACCGAGGGAACTCGCTGAGCACACACTTAACATTGATCCTAAGTTTAAACAGGTCCGGCAGTTTCTCCGCCGCTTCAATGAGGAAAGGCGTAAGGCTATTGGTGAAGAGGTAGCCCATCTGTTGGCCGTAGGGTTTATTGTAGAGGTCTTTCATCTAGAGTGGTTGGCTAATCCGGTGCTGGTTCTTAAGAAAAATGGCACTTGGCGTATGTGTGTGGATTACACAGATTTAAACAAAGCTTGCCCTGCAGACCCCTTTGCTCTCCCTCGCATTGATCAGATAATTGATGCAACGGTAGGTTGTGACCGTTTGTGTTTTTTGGATGTGTATTCGGGTTATCATCAGATCAAGATGGCAGTTAAGGACCAGGAGAAGACAGCTTTCATAACTCCCTTTGGAGCCTTCTGCTATGTTTCCATGCCTTTTGGACTCAAGAGTGCCCAGGCAACTTACCAGCGATGTGTTCAGAATTGCCTTCATAAGAAAATTGGGCGCAATGTTCATGCATATGTGGATGATATTGTGGTAGAGTCCAGAAAGGAGGAGACATTGATAGATGATTTGAGAGAAACCTTTGACAATCTCCGGGTTTACAAGATGATGCTCAATCCGGAGAAGTGTGTCTCTGGTGTTCCGGCAGGCAAGCTCTTGGGTTTTCTGGTGTCAAACAAAGGCATTGAGGCCAATCCGGAAAAGATTGCGGCAATTACATCCTTGGCTAAACCAGCGTGTATCAACGATGTTCAACGTCTGGCCGGCCGGATTACAGCCTTGAGCCGGTTTATCAGTCGCCTTGGAGAGAAGGCCATCCCTTTATATCAAATGCTCAAGAAAACAGATAACTTTGTATGGAGTGAGGCAGCTGATAAAGCATTCGAGGATCTGAAGAGGCAGCTAGCGGAACCGCCCGTGCTTGCAGCGCCAATCGATAAGGAGCCGTTATTACTATATGTGGCTGCTAATGCCCGGGCTGTTAGCGTAGCCATTGTGGTAGGGCGCAAGGAGCTTGGCAAACAATATCTGGTTCAACAGCCCGTTTATTATATAAGCGAGGTGCTCATTGAGTCAAAGTAAAGGTATCCGCATTGGCAGAAACTGATGTACAAAGTGTTTATGGCAAGCCGGAAGCTTAAACATTATTTTCAGGGCCATCCCATCACAGTGGTCAGTTCAGCTCCTCTGGGCGATATCATTCAAAACAGAGAAGCAACTGGCCGGATTGCCAAGTGGGCTATTGAGCTTGGACCTCATGGGCTCAAATATATACCCCGCACAGCAATCAAATCCCAGGCACTAGTGGACTTCATCAATGATTGGACGGAGTTATATGCACCTGAAGAGAAACCAGACAATACATATTGGACTATTCATTTTGATGGATCCAGACAGTTGGAGGGCTGGGTGGCTGGAGTCATACTAACTTCCCCACGAGGTGACAAGTTTTGTTATGTCCTCCGTTTATTGTTCCCTTGTACTAACAATGCAGCTAAATATGAGGCTTTGCTCCACGGTCTTCGGATGGCTAAGGAGATGACTTTGAGTCGGGTTAAGTCCTTTGGCGATTCAGATCTAGTGGCTCAGCAGGTGTTTGGCACTTGGGATTCTAAGGACCCACTCATGGCTGCATATCGACGAGAGGTGGACACAGTGGCTGGTCACTTTAAGGGTTATTAGGTGGACCATATAGACCAGCAGAAGAATGAAGCGGCGGACGCTTTAAGTCGTCTTGGTTCCCAGCGTAAACCGGTCCCACCTAATGTCTCTCTTGATGTGTTGCATAATCCCTCAGTCAAAATGCCCACCGAAGAAGATTTGGCTATTCCTGATCCGGAGGATCGGTTGGTGGCCTCTCTGCATGCCATACCGGATTGGACAATCCCATATCTGGCTTACATGAACTGGGGCGAGTTACCAGATGATGAAACGTTGGCCCGACAGATAATCCGACGTTCCAAGTCCATGACCATACTCAACGAGGAGTTACATCGTTACAACATTTCAGGAGCAATTCAGCGTTGTGTTTCTCCTCAAGAAGGTTGTGAGATTTTGCGAGAAATCCATGAAGGGGACTGCGGTCACCATGCCGGTTCAAAGTCTTTGGTCGCTAAAGCTTTTTGCCACGGTTTTTACTGGTTGATGGCGCATGCTCATCCGGAAGATTTGGTCAAGAGGTGTGACGGGTGTCAAGAATTCGCCCGCCATGCGCACCTTCCGGCTCAAGAGTTGTGGATGATTCCAATTACATGGCCATTTCCAACTTGGGGGCTTGATATGGTTGGACCCTTCAAGCGATCTAAGGACAAAAAGACCCACCTGTTAGTAGCAGTTGATAAATTCACTAAATGGGTGGAGGCAGAGCCAATCAACAAGTGTGATGCAGCCACGGTGGTTCAATTCATCAAAAAGGTGATATTCCAGTTTGGTTTTCCACACAGCATTATAACAGATAATGGCACTAACCTGTCAAAGGGGGAGATGGAAGAATTTTGTCAACGTGAGCACATCCGGCTCAATCTAGCGTTAGAGGCTCACCCCCAGTCTAATGTTCAAGCAGAAAGGGCAAATCAAGAAATTTTACAAGGTATCAAACCCAGGCTTATGGTTCCCTTGAAGCAGACGCCGGGTTATTGGGTTGAGGATCTACCTTCTATGTTATGGAGCATCAACACCACACCTAAATAGGTCTATGGGTTACAAACCTTTCTTCATGGTTTATGGAGCGGAGGCCGTTCTTCCTAGTGACATCCGTCACGACTCGCCCCGTGTGACAGCTTATGTTGAAGCTGATAATGAGAAGGCACGTCAGGATTCTCTACACCTGTTGGTTGAAGAGCGTGATCTTGCAGCAGCACGATCGGCGATTGATCAACAAGATCTCCGACGTTATCACAGCCGCCGGGTTAAAACCTGAACTTTTCAAGAAGGCGATTTGGTGCTCCGGCTCATCCAAGATCAGAGTGATATGCACTGTGGTCAGCAAAAATCTGCACAACGGATCTTACTACGTCATTGATGTTTGAGAGCATAAAGACTCACGTCAATCGGAGGAGGAGACCAAGCGGCCATGGAACATCGCTCTCCTACGGCCTTACTATACTTGAAGCCATAGGCTCTTCATCTGTACATATTTATGATAGTGTATATATCATATAATAAATCGGAGCCTCCGTTTTAAGCGGGGTATCTGTTTCTTTTTACATCCTGTGTGTGTTATACGAGTTAACTGACAAAGCGGAGTTTTATTAATCCGGTCTTAGCAGTTGCATGGATATAAAGCATATCACTAGGGGGCTTGGTAATATTTGAACTACACCTACACCTCTTGATCGGTTTTGAAACCATGAAGGGATATCACTAGGGGGCTTCGTTGTTATCACACCATAGCTACACCTCTTGATAGGCATTTAGGCCACAAGGAAAAATATGTGGAGCCAAAGAGAGTGTTGCACAAAGCACAGACTCAAACATGGGCACACACTGAGCATAGCTCACAAAGTTACTTGGGGGCTCTTTTTGCAAAGCTATAAAGAGTTTGAAAGGACCCTTGTAATTGGCTATCAAGCCACGGCTTGGAAGCCTGGTGTATTCACCTAAAAACCCGGGTTAACCTTCCTTCATCAAGTAAGCCACTCCTGTCCAGGTAATCCTGGTATGACCCATCGAACGTTTGACATGTCAATCTTTTATATAGACCCTGAACTTGTCAAAGTTAAAACGATGATTGGTTACTTGGAGGCCCATCTTAAAAGGCTTTGTTAAATGGTTTAACTCAGAGGCCTGGCAGCCCATAAAAAGCCTTGATTTGGAGCCTGGCAGCTCGTAAAAAGCCTTGAATATTTTCCTTTTTGAGTTTTATTTGTTAAAGTTCATAAGTATTTTTTTGATAAACCGGCATCCTTGACCCAGTTTGCTTTTCAACTCAAAGTTGTTGGCATATGATCAGTTATAAACCGGTGTTTATTGACCCGGTCTGGTTTGACTAAATCACCAGTATTATAAAGAAAACCCGGTGGTTATCCTGGTTCGGTTTAATATATAGACCGGCAGTACAAAGATGGGGTTATCAATGTTCCGGATTGGTATTAACACCTTTGCCGTATACACCGTTGGTCAATCAATGAGGTATGTTATGTATATTGCTTTTTGAACAAACACTTTGGTTATTCTATCTATGTATTGTACACTTCCTGGATATACTGACCTGTCTAGCGGTAAACTGCTAGACACTTTTAAGTTCTTCAACATAGGAACACAATTCATCATGAGTTATGCATAAATATATCCCAAAGGGTGGCACATGTTGTCATGAGGCGTTACAAAACATGCTCGATGGCATGACAGATAACGGAGTTTTGGCTATCCTATTACAAGAAGCCTTCAAAGCGGCTCCAATGGCATAATTGTTTTTCACAAGATCGGCACACGGTGGCCAGTAAACCGGTGACCGGTTTACGATGCTTTGTCTGGACGGTTTGATGGTTGAGGGTCAGTTGATGTGGGCACTTCTTCATCCCTCCCCAGACGCTGGAAATCGACCATCGACCAATTGATTCTAGTTAAAGCTTGAAATACTGATTCCTCATGGATAAGATTGGAGGGATTAATATCAGGAGCATAAGTGTGCTTACAAATCGGAGGCACAAGTTCTTCAACTTCATGGATCTCGGCCGGCTGTCTTTTCCCTTCAGCATCATAAACCGGTTGAAAATGGGACAAGTCTGTATCATCGGCCAGTTTGCTGGCTACTGGCCGCATCTGCTTGGTCAGCCGCCGGAGGTCATCGTTATCAAAGTTTGAACCGTCTTCCTTCACACCTGGATATCCTTTAATGATATCATCCGCTTCAAGGTCTAGAATCCAGGCTTTGGCCCGAATAAGTGCGGTTAAAGCTCCAGACCTGGCAGCTGCCCTCTTCAATTTGGCAATACGGGCTGGTAACATGGCCAGCTTCTCAAGTGTTTCTTTAATCAAAGTTGGGGTCGGTTTGTTATAAGCTGCCGTGCAAATAGCCCGCTGAGACCCAAAGTACAGCTGGTCAACCAATGTATATGCCGCTTTGAGTTTCATGCACATATCTGTACCAAGATGAGCAATCCGGGTGCCTGTCACGGTTTAACATCAGCATTCTGATCAAAGATAAGGTTCCACAAGTTATACCAAATACATAAAGGGCACACTTACGAAATATTGCAGAAGTCATGGCGTTAATTTGCCATTTCAAGCCAGCCAGTTCTTCCACAACCGGTTTTAAGGCAGCCTTGGCGTCTTCGGCACTCTTTATTAAACCGGATTTCTCGATCTCCCATTCAGCATGGTCTTTGTTGAAAGATTCTTTGAGTTTTTCCATGGCGGATAAGGCTTTCGTCAGCTCCTCTTTGGTTTTGGTGGCTTCTTCTTGTTGATACTTCACATAGTTTTGCAAGTCAATGATTCAGGTCTCTTTATTCCTCAGATCAGACTGCAAATATTGAAGATATATCAAATGAAAGGATACGTACATATTCTAAGTACAAACCGCATAACAGGTTATGCACTTCGTACTTGGGGGCTAATGCCTATTTGCTCTAAATTGTTACGGTTTATACAAGTCTCCAGAACAATGTAAACATTATCCTAAACACTTGGGGGCTAATGTATGTTGATTCAAAAACGGATGCATGGATTAAAACCCGGATTAACTTGCTAGAGTTAAACCGACCTTTGAGGGATACGCGGCAGAAAGCTATCTATGTGTTAAAGGGTAAATCTGGTTCTTATTAGTGGTTTACAGTGCTACGAAGACCCGGGTTATGATTCACATTATAAACCGGCCCTTGGGGGCTATTTAGGCTAGCATTTTCAGGCTATGAAGCAAGATACAAAGGAGGAAGAAAATACCTCATATCGCTCCTTCATCAAATTTACCAAACGAGCTTCATAATCCCGGTTTGCGTGCAAGCGATTCAAGAATCCAGAGTGAAGCTCCTATGCATTGAGATGAGCATAACTTGCCAAATCACTGCTCCATTTGCCTTTTTCTCTAGCAGCCTGCTCTTCCTTAGCACTGTGTTGCGCTAAAACTACAGGATGGCCAGGAGAGCTATGGCCCATTCCAATAATAATAACGTCATCACCTTGGCCTTCAGGGTTTTTGGTTGATGATGTTGGAATTTCAGCATCTTTCACCAGACTAGCCCGGTTTGGTTCTGCTGGTTCAGTATCGGGCGCAGCAGGCTCAGCGTCTGTTGGCTCATCAGTATTTTGGCCTTCAAGGGGCGGGTTGTTAGAAGTAGCTTGAGGATGAGGGCCTTCCGGTTCATGAGTTTGTTCCGGTTCACCTCTTGGTTCTTCTTCTTCGGTGACCGGGTCTTCAGGCGGATTGGTAACCCGAGCTTTCTTGCTAGGTCTGGCTTTGGCCCTAGAAACAGAATAAAAGAGGATTAACATCCTATTCAAAGGATTTATGACGCATTGAAAGGAAAAGTTTTTACAACTTACCCAGCCACAGTTTTCAGAGGGGGAGTTGAGTTGCCGTCGATTCGCCAAAGATGAAGGAGGTGTCACCTGATAATTTGAATCAGAGGGATTAAGAGGCTGTCTGAAATAACCTGCCTTGGGGTAAGAATGGTCAGAAGTAGGAGAGACCTCAGACCGGCGCTTCCGAACCGGAGTATCAGGTAAACCGGCTGAAGTGACTTGCTGGCCACTATGCCGGGTTGTCTGGCGAGCTTCATGCTACTGAGTCTTCAAAATAAATGTTGGATCCAAGTGAGCAAGAGGATGAGAAAAGCTTACTTTCCGGACTGCTTGGTGAGTTTTTTGTGTTGGCATATAGTCTGAACCGGAGGAAAGGGTAATTACCTCTACATCATCAGCTTGACTAGCTTCTGTGTCCTCCTGAGGAAGATCATTGTTAATGAGATGCATGAAAAGAGAGCCAAGTGAGTCAAGTTCTACCTCAACTTCTAGATCATCAGTGTCGTCATCAAGCTCCATGTTGATCCGGTCAGCCGTTTTCCGTTTTGATGTCCATTTTACGGCTTTGGTTTTGGGGCGGGATGGCTTGACCACTTTATCCCCAGTCGGTTTTGTCGCTTTCTCTACGGTTTTCCGTTTCCAGAAGGGATCATCACCCTACATATACAGAAGAAGGGTTACATGTTGCGTAAGCTAAAAATATTAGAGATGAAAAGGAAGTATAATGCTTACAGCAGGCGGTTTGTTCTTGGCATAGAAGGGACTCAGACCGGTTTCACTACAGGCCAGTTCTGATTCATTCAGAATCTTCTTTACACCTTCAATAACTTCTTCCTCAGATAATTGAAGGTTGCAATGGCGTTGAGGGTCATCAACCTCACCGGTATAGCCACACATTAAACCGGAATGCCGGCTTAGTGGCAAGATACTCCAGGATATCCAACAGCGCACAAAGTCCACGCCTGTTAAGCCATTGGCCATAAAGGCCCGGAGTTTGGCGAGTTGAGGGGCATATTTCGCCCTTTCAGCGGAGCTCAAACGTTGTGGCATCGGATGGGTATTGGAAAGCCGGTGCTCACGAAAGCCTGGAAGGGGATTTTCGTCTTCAGGCAAAGTGTCTCTGTAATAAAACCAAGTATGGTTCCATTCCTTTGGGTGGCTATGATGTTTGGCATGAGGAAATTCAACTTATTTCCGCTTTTGAATCGAGACACCACCAAGTTCTATGCTCGGGCCATTTACAAACTCTGTGCGCCGGTTTAAATGAAAGAAATCAAGGAACAGTTTTGCAGTCGGTTCTTCCTGTAAGTATGCTTCACAGAAGACTTGGAAGTTGCATAGGTTGGATACTGAATTCGGCCCAATATCTTGTGGATGGAGTTGGAAATTGGCAAGTACATCCCGGTAAAACTTTGATCCTGATGGTTTGAAGCCACGGCCTATGTGGTCAACAAAGACTACCACCTCGCCTTGCCTTGGGGTCAGAGGATTTTCTGTTCCTGGAACTCGCCATTTGATTTCAGTTTTCTTAGGCAGGGAACTGATGCTGACCATCTCATTCAACTGAGTCTCAGTAACCCGGGAACGAGCCCAGTTGCAAGTAGTGAATTCTTTGGCCATTGCAAAACAAACAAGCTAAAAATGAAAGGCCGGTTTATAAATCATGCATGATGATATGCAAGAAACATACTGATATGTGAAATGGCATAAACCGGAGACCAATGCAATAAGGAAAAAAAGGTAATACAAGGACAGGAGTATTCAAACACTGTTAAACCAGAGTATAACTGTAAAGGTAAAGGTCCCCTCCGGTTTATCAGAGGGCTAATGGTACAGATTGATTATACAAAGTTAAACCGCCTAGGTTGGCGTGAGGAGAAACAGATTTCACAGAAACATATGATAATTTCGGATCTAAGATAAGACAGGAAAGCAAAATATTTTGATCTAAAAAGGGTAAGGCCCGAAATAGTTTATGAAGGACTACATCAGCTTTTGCGCATATGGATTTATGGTGGTAACAGAAGATTAGCCACGACAAGGGATACGATAAAGGGCGAAGCATTCATGTACATGCCAAGGAAGAACAGCACCAAAAGCTCTGATGAACTGCAAGAGCCGCGAGGAACAGGGAAACCCTAATGGATCTAGGAAAGAAGGGGAAAGGACTCACTACGACCGCAGAAGTAGCGGAAGGGCGCTGTGGAACTCTGGTGCGAAGAAGTTGATGCAGCGGCCAACGGCGAGGCAGAGGCGAGGTTCGAAGATGACGGCGGTGCTCGAGTGCGGGGTCGTCGAGAGGAAGAAGAAGAAGAGATGAATGGGCAGCGGAAAGAAAAGAAAGGGGTCCTCTGCCTCTATTTATAAGGCAAAGTGATAAAACGGCAAGTGCGAGAATCGAGGAGCCCAAAAAATGAATAATTTAATAAAAGAATGTTGGGGATATTACTACTGGAGGTAAATCGGCCTTCTGTAGCCGGGTTAACTCCTTGAAGACTAGAAGCCCATGAAGATGCAAGGATGATGGCGCTTCACGAAGGCCCATGGCCCAAAGGCGGGTTAAAACCTGTAAATGTAAACCAACCTAATCATATAACTTGTATTATAAGATAGGAAGGATAGAGACCAAACCGGATACGTTTATGATCCGGCTTCGGGACTCTGTAGCTCGGCGGGCGTCAACTTATGTATATAAAGGGACGACCCGGCCGCGGTTTAGGGACAGACAACAACTCGAGAGCCAGACAAAGCGGATTCGCTCCCTGGCCTTCGAAACCCTAGCAATACCAATCACAACTAGACGTAGGCTTTTACCTTCCTTGAAGGGGCCGAACTAGTATAAAATCCCCGTGTCCCCTTGTCCGGTTTAACCCCTTTGAGCTAACCCGTAGCGATGGTACCACGAGTAAGTCCTTTCACAAGGACATCTGCTGTGACAAACCCACGACATCACGTGTCTAATTTCTTTAACTAAAGAAGAGTAGATCGATCTATCAATATCCATCGCTTGAATCAGCTTGACTGCAATAATGGAGTCCATCTCAATAATGATCGGCAAGTCGCTTCTCTGAATTGCAAAAGACAAGCCTTCCATGCAAGCACACAACTCAGCCTCAAGAATTTCTCGGCATGAAAAAAGCTCCATGCAAGCTGAATAGATGACATTACCTCTATCATCTCACAACACCATCCCCGCACCAACCATACCATTTTCTGCAAAGGACCCATCAGTATTCAGTTTCACCCAACCCGCCATGGACACCATTTGACAGGAGTGCTCTCAACTATTCGAACATGTGAATTTTTAAGTGGCCTGTCATATGTAACTAAGGACTTCCCTTTGCTCGGATCAGAAGATAGATCAATTTTAAGTCCAACCAAGGAATCAAGGTAACTCACCAAATACCTCCTGGACGCTTCCATTGGGGGCACAGGTTTATGGTGTATCACTTCGTTACGGATCTGCCAACTTCTCCACAAAGTCATAAGAAGCCTGCACCTCTCGATTTCTGGCAATGGGTCAAGGACATGAAGCAGCCATTCCTTACCTGTATTTCTAATAGCAGCCAAGTTAGGTAAGGACCAAACCTCCGACATTGTTGACCATAATTCTCTAGCAAAAGTGCAGCGACAGAGGGGATGGAAGTTATCTTCCGGGTCAACAGCACAAATTGGACAAAGGTCATTAACCTCCAGACTCCTACTATGCTTCTTCTGCCATGTCGGCAAAGCATTAGTAGCAACTTTCCAAGGAAAGTTTTGAACTGTAGGAGGAACATCGCAAGACCAAATAAGGTTCCAGCAAGAACGGCGACCATCGGACTGGAACTAGATCCCGCTGCATTCATTCTGTGAGCTTCATCGAAAGCAAATTCATATGCAGTCTTCACAGTAAAAATACCATATTTTCCTGGATCCCAAGCAAGTGTATCATCTCCCAACCGGGGCGAAGCTCGAATTTTAATAATTTCCAACACATCAGGCGGCCAAAATACTCATGTAGCAATCTTATATTCCAAGAACCATTAGCATTCAACAATTCAGACACAAAACGTATACGGCATCTGCCCTGAATCGTGATAGGTTTGAATGAGAAAGGATGGGGTATCCAATTATCACGCCAGACTACAAGTTGGACGACGACGACGGCGACAACAATGACAAAGGAGCCTGCCGTGGGACGGACCGCAATAGCGTGGCGAGTGGTCGCTGACTTGCGATTGTGGGCTGTGGCAACACGATCAATTCGACTCAAGGAGTGAAGGCAATCAAAGGTTTTGGCAGACACAACAAACACACACACACACACACGTACGTATGCATGCATGTGCATGTGAGCAGGTGCCCTGAGTGATCACTTGCCAACATGAGTACCTAATTGATTCTTCATGTTGCCTCAAAATACAATCAAGATCTATAAGTTAGTCAATGTAGCTGTAAAGGGAGGTAATATACAATCCAAAGAAACTATACATGCGTGCATAGATGGATTGATGATACTCGGCAAGAACGTGTATACGCAAGTAGAGAGGCACACGGGCACATACCTGTATATTCTCTACACGAACTATTACGAAACGTTCCCCAATACGCACTCGGATGACCAGTGGGAGCATGACAGCGACCATGATGCTCAACAGGTCGAAGTAGACATGAAAGCCCTTCAGTACACTCGACACCCAGTAGGACCATGACAACAACCATGATGCTCGGTATATCAAAGCAGGCACAAATGTCCTCAAGTACGAAGGAACGGGCGGGAGCATGACAGCTGCACCATGATGGTCCGTAGGTCAAAGCAGGCAAACCACAGGGCATATTGGGTACCCATGACGCCCGGATACCCAAAGAATGGTGATGAAGCAATGGATCGATGGAAGGCACGACAGGTGATGCCGAAGCCAACAACTTTTGATACTTCCTGCTTACTCTTGATAGCTTCCTTACTTTTACAACATAATTCACATCTTCATTATGTACCACCAGTTCTAAACAATATTGCTAGAACATTGCATGTAGTCTACTCTCTCCGTTCCTAAATATAAGTCTTCTGAAAGATTTCAATAAAGAATACATATGAATGTATATAAAAAAAATTTAGATAGGTTCACTCATTTTGCTCTGTATGTAGTCCGCATTAGAATCTTTAAAAAAACTTATATTTAGAAACGGAGGGAATAATAAGGAAGAAACAACTTAAGGAATCCAATAGGGATTGTGGGCAATGGACAATGGGGCTGCAGATTAACCAATACACACATACACACACACACACACACATATATATATATAGGTAAAACTGTGTCTACCATAGCTTGCCACAGAACTAGTTAAGTGTCCTAAGCTTTTAACGGTTCAAAAGTTATCAAAAAATATGAAATAAATATGGGAGCATCTCTCTAATGTAATAAGATGATCCAACGGAGGGATTGTCAAAATATGCATTTATGTGTCCTAGCCAAAAATAATAAGCATTTCAGCTCACTACGACATAAATATATACTGAACTATTTGTTTTTTTGTCCAGGACACATACAGTCGTATTTCTTTAATCCCTCCGTTGGATCATGTTATATTATAGGTGTGCTGGTTCAGTATTTTTTTCAGAATTTTTGAGAACTTTTGCACCGTTGAAACTCTTAACTAGTTCTGTGGCAAGCACTTGTAGAAAA